>NW_027203760.1:0-190000 GCF_024711535.1 Dipodomys merriami | reverse complement strand
ATCAATTTGTACAAGAACCTTTCACTGTGACATGTCAAAATACATGCACAATTTATGTGCACCAGCCTCCTATCACTGGTTCCCTCCCTCATCTCTTTCTACCCTTTTCCCAAATCATTTCAATACGTGCCATTGTTATTGGCTTTGTTTGTTCCTTTGTTTGGATGGGACTGGGATTTTGAGCTCAGTGCCTCACATTTTCTTGTGTGATTTGTTAAGCTGGTGCTCTACTAATTGAGCCACATCTCCAGATAAGTTTTGGTAAGTTGTTTTGGAGATTGAAGCTCTCAGACTTTGAACCACAATCCTCAGATCTCAGCCTTCTGTGCAGGTAGATTACAGTCATGAGCCACAGGTGCCGGACAAAGCTTGTTTTCTTTACACTAACTGAGTTTTTAATTATTGGTTTTGAATAAGTGAGTGCTTAATGCTAAGGTGTCTCCATAGCATGAAAAGATCAATGTGTCTCATTAATATTATGTTCTGGTCCCTAGGACATGAGTATTAGCACTTTTCTTGTTCATTGTCATTCCTGTCCCAGTTTTTATGGGATAACTTGTCTTTTTCATGTTATTCCAAGAAGAATTTCAATAGAAAGAAGTTGTATTTCAATGGGAAAACTAGTGACCTCTTTGTTTTAAAAGGAGTTCATAGAAAACATTCAATGAGACTCTTGGAAACAACCTTGTTGATTGACATAAAATAGATGCATTAGAAAAAGAAAATGAAGAATATAGTCAAGACAGTAGATGTTCTGGTAAAAGATTAGCATGTACGTAAGGTTTGAAGTTCTTATTGCTTCCAGGTAGTGGCTATCAACAGAATGTTAAAATAAAATAAAACTCATGAAGCTGGTTTGATATTTTTAGCAAAAACAATTTTGAATTTTTCTTTGGTTTCCGTTTAATTCATCATTCATTGAAGCATATCCATTTAAATTTATTAATATCAATCAAATATTTCTTCCTTGAAATTTATCTATTTATCTCCACCACTGTACAGATACTCTTGTTTGAAATAATTTAGCTTCTATATATTATGCTGTGTAAAAATATTTCCTGTAAATTCTGGCCTTTTTATTCTAGATTTTAATGTGTACAATTCTTCACAAAGTTCTGTAAATTATTAAAACTTCTTGGTTAATTAAGTTGAATGATTATTTGAAAATATCTGTAGATCTTCATCTTTGAAGAGAGATTTTTAAATGACTGGCAATTAGATGAAACATCATGTATACCTTTAATAGAATGTATTAAATTTGGGATATATATCATGTTAAAGTCATAAAACTGTCATTTTGATAAGCTTTCTGTTGTATGCAGTTGTTAATTGTTTCAGTATTACATTATGTCATTGCAGAAAGGAAAACAACAAAGCCCTAAAGACAACTTTTCAACATTTTCACAATTTTAATGTTTGTGACTATTAATAGTCAGTATTTCTTTACAGAATTTTCCACAGACACTTGAGTTATTAAAGAAATCCTCACCTTACCTCAGTAAAACGTTTGTCTCTGGTTGTCTTACTCTTCTTTCCTTTAGTATTAGGAACAGATGGAGAATCTAATAGTGGTTCAAATACATAAGCAATGCTCACTAAAATGATGCCACACACACTTTATTCTTTCTGAAAATATAATGTGTAATGCAATAAATAAATGCAATCATTTCCATAAATATTTGACAATGTTTGTTCATGTTTTATAATTGTAGATTTATAAGTGGTATTACCAATGGAGTAAAGATGAACTACTTTTTCTTAATTGACTTTAAGTTGAGATATTTATCATATTTGTAAACGGTAGGTACCAAGTCAATAAGGTTGAATGTCCAAAATATGATTTCTTGGTTCACTTGTTGGTGGAATGAATGAGTCCCTGTTGTTGGTATAGGTGTTGCGTGAAAAGCAGCACCTCTGTTTTTGCTAACTACATTGTGTGTGCGTGTGTGTGTGTGTGTGTGTGTTGTTGTTGTCGTTGTTTTATAAGTAGAATCATTGGGGAAACTAGGGCAGAAGATGAAATGAAAGTTAAGTACAACTTTCCATTGTTGTACTAATCTTCTGAGAAAAGGAAGAAAGATTTCTTTTGGCTTATAAGAGGCTTTTGCCCAAGATCTGTTTGGTTTCTTTTAGGCCTACAACTATGTTGAGGTAAGCAATGATTGTAATGACTATGGAAGAGAAGACTGATCACCTCGTGGCTGTCAGAAGGCAATGGCGTTACAGAAAGAGAAAAGAGAGACTTGCTATAACTCCCAAAGCCATGCTTTAAGGAGCCATTCTCTTTAAATAAATATACAACTCAAGATCCCATCAACTCCTAATATGCCATCAGGTTAAAATTGACAATTAATGCAACAATGATGTCAAAATGCCAGCTTTAAACATCGATGCATTGAGAATCAACTATTCAGCATTAGATGCTTTAGTGAGCACTTAAACTTCTAAACTATCACATATATATGGTCTAATCTGATTAAATTCCGTTCAGATACAATGTCAAGATATTACCCTAGAGAAATCACACCAAGAAAATACATTAATTTTTTTTCTTAAAATGTCATTTTCTCCAAAGAAAGTCACAAACACCCTTTAAAAGTCACATTGGTAGTGAGAATCATCAAACTTAGATAACAATTATCCTAAGAGAAACAGAGCATAAAATTCACACAGAAATTAGAGAACAACTGAGTTTGACCACTTCATAAGCCATATCTACAATTCATTCAAGAACTAACATTCTCCTTTTATAGGCCTTAGGTTTTTCACCAAGAAAATTTTATAGCGTTGTTGAATTAATTAAATGAACCATGAGTTAAAGAAGTTAGTTCTGAGCAAATAGAATCGGTATGCAGATAACACTTAAAAACACTTAAGAATTTTGTCAGAAAAGAAAATAACATATATTTACATTCTGGTCATAATATCTTGATATTCAGAAAGAAAAAAATGTGTGCAGCAGGTTTGTTAAAGTTAAGCTTATCTTTATAGTGTATGTTTTCCTACTCATAAATGCCATATTCTTAAATCTCAATTGAAATTCGTGACCAATTTGCTCTATATTTTCTATTTTTGTTGACTTTTTCTCTTTTTATGTAATTCTTACACTGAGGATTTATTCAGGAAAATAATTTTTAATGAGACTGTTAGCCAATATTAAAAATAAAAGAACATTGCTTTAGTTATTCTTTACCTTTGCTCTTGTAACTCTTATAATATAGGATCTTTCCACTTGGAAGTATTAATATGGCATGTTTTATGATTGGACTTTAAGTCTAACCTTTTAGTAGGCTTGGTACTGCTGTCTAGCAAGTACTAGTAAATAATATTTATCCTCAATTGCTATCTTTACAATTTATGAACTGTACTGTAAAATTTACAACTATTTTATACATGTTTTTATTATGAACAGTAAATTTACTTTATAGCAGGAAGTAAATGAAAAATGTTATGAAGATATAGTTATACTTATAAACTTTTGTTAACAACAGTCATAGTAATTGTACTGCTGAAGTATTTTATGCTCATTTCACCTCAACTTCACAAAGATATGTTTTAAATTAGAAATTCAGGTACCTACACAAATTACAGAGCATTGTCAATTCAAAATATATTCTATGCATTTCAGAAAATGTTGATAAATATTTTCTACTCAATATTATTTTCAAAATATCATAATACTAAAAAATGTCAATGCCTTATTTTCTCTTACCTGGTATTCCATACCAATACAATATGATCTCCATTATAATAACCAACTTTATGAAGATTAAAGGCTTTTGCATTTCAAACATGGCAAAATTGTCTTAAAGCAAAATCACACTAGCTTGCTTGTTCAGGATTTGAATAGTGGAATGAGAAATCTCTCTTATATTGCTATTGTGCGCTGGTCAGCTAAGAAGTAATTGCTTTTAATAAGACAAATTTGCTTTTACTTTAATAAGGTAATGAAATGAACCTGAAACATTTTCTTGGAAATCAAAGTCACTATCCCTGAAATGTCACCAGACAAATTTCATCATATAGGTTCAGCAAGCACATAATGAGAAAGTTGGGCTATGAGTTGATTGACAGTATTCTATTAGGAAGCCTTCTCACAAATTCATCCATAATTATCTGTGTTGTAAATCAATATCTATTTGACTTCTTCATATTTCTGTGCTGTTAACATGGACAGGAAACCAAATCATATGTATTTCAAGGAGGAAAAAAAATGCAAAACATATGCAGATGTGTTAAGATGCCTAAAATGAGATTCTTGACCTATTTTTAGGTAATCTATCCAGTACTATAGTTGTTTGAAAAACTTATTAGCAACAAGCTTACATGTTTGCATAAACAGCATACACACATATATACATTCATATATATACATGTATATGTATATAATTTATATACATATATTATGGTGTCTAAAGAAAGGTTAATTCTATAGCACTAATATTGGTATAGTGCTGCCACTAAAACATGTTACTTATCAAACAAATGTTCAGTTCACCTTGATTAAATTATCACTTTATAAGTCAGGCACCAGTTGTTCACGCCTGTAAATCCTATCTATTCAGGAGGCTAATATCTGAGGTTGGCAGAAAGTCAGTGAGACTTTGCGCTCCTAACCATCAAAAAGCCAGAAATGGAGCTGTGCCTTAAGTAGTAGAGTGCTAGCCTTGAGCAACAAAGCTTAGGGACGACACCTAGGCCCCAAGTTCAAGCCCCAAGATATGCACATGCGTGTGCATGTGCATGCGCGCGTGCACACACACACACACACACACACACACACAGTTTGACTTGCTAAAAGTCAACTAATAGTTGAAAATATTCATATAGAAATTCTACAAATACATGAATTATGGTTTACAGAGATATTCACTGGGGTAGGAGTCTGAAATACGAATGTTAATAATAACAGGATAGCATTTGTGTGTTGAATATACCTAAATAAATGACAGTTAAATGAAAAAAATTAGGCATGCAATGCATCTAAATATTTCAATGCTATATTGTCTAGGTAGTATCTATTTGGGCTTTGGTACAAGTCATACATGCACTATGATATTTCCATTTCCCTCCTAGTTATACTTTCTCTAAAAGCAAGTTACTACTACATGAGTTGATTTTATTAGCAAGTTAGGAGCTTTCCCTTGGCAATTTGCAAAGTTCCAGTCTTGTGAACTGTTTTATAAAAATATGGCATTCTTATGAAAGAAAATTGTGAACAGAATATAATAAATCACTATAACAGTAAAGGCAGGACAAAAGTATATAATATAAGGCAATGCAAGTTTATATTTAGTATCAAGCCATTGACTCCCATTACAATTTGTGTCACTAATTTTCTTTTTTTCTTTTTTTCTTTTTTATTGTGAAAATACTATACAGAAGGGTTACAATTAAAAACTTGAAAAAGGAAATCAAAACAGAACTTAGAAAGTGGCAAAAACTCCCATGCTCCTGGATTGGAAAGATCAACATCGTGAAAATGGCAATACTTCCCAAGGCTATCTACAAATTCAATGCGATACCTGTCAAAATTCCAACCTCATTTTTCAAGGAAATCGAAGAGGCAATCCAAAAATTTACATGGAACAATAAAAGACCCCGAATAGCAAAAACGCTCCTCAATAGAAAGAACAGTGCTGGAGAAATATCAATACCAAATTTCAAACTCTACTATAAAGCCATAGTAATCAAAACAGCTTGGTACTGGCACAAGAACAGACCTCAGGACCAATGAAATAGAATTGAAAACCCAGAAATCTTATTCTGCCTGACTCAGGATGCCTTTGGGATTTAAAAAGTTGTGCCTTATTTTTTGAATTCACATCTTGAGATGCAAATAACCTCTTCTATTTTTGGCTGCCTCGAAACTAAATATATTTCTCCCTCATTCATCTATCCATTAAGTGTATAATCCAATTATTTCCTTGCTGTATATATTTCATATCAACTATTATACATATATGCAACAGTAGCAGAAATGGTTCGTGCATATTAAGGATTGATTCCCAGGAAAATTTATCAAGCAGCTCCTTCAAACCTGATTGCACATAATTTTGTCTTATCTTCCTAATGTCAATTTTTTGAAGATAATTTAACTGGAATGAGAAGTTTTGTCGGAGAAAAACCCTGCTAGAAAGGTTGAAAGCTGGTGCTAGTGACTCACGCTTATAATCATAACTACTCTGGAGGCTAGGAACAGAGAATCATGATTCCAAGTCAGTCTAATCAGAAACTCTTATCTTCAATTAACCAGCAAAGAAGCCAGTAGAGCTGTGGTTCAAGTGGTAGACTACATTTTCCAAAATATTTTTTTTACCTTCCTTGTATGGCTTTATTGGCTATAAGTATATAGTTCAAAAGTAACAGATACAATTGGAGTTCTTTTTGGTTTCTGAAGGGAGTGAAAATAAATAATCTGTAAGATACCTTGTCAACCATCTGTACTTATAATGTAAAATCTGATATCATGATAACATTTCAGCAAAAATGAGGTAATAATATTTAGTCCTAATTAATGGGAATTTTCATGACAATATCTGTTGTTCATATAAAATCTATAGAAAGGTATAAGATTTCATTTTCCAGAATTAATTGCTCCTAAAAAATGAAAAAGATGGCACCAAAATGGGTTATACTCACGAGTTGACATTGACTTTAAATTGTACGTTACTTAAACATAATAAAAATGAAAAAAATACAAAACAAAGAAAAAATACAAAAGCAATTTATGTTATATATAATCATAAATTACAAAAATGGAAAATGCTAAATAACAGACTCTCAAAACACAATGGTTTACCCTCAGAAACAAGTTGGAAAGCAATCGCTAGACAGTCAGGAGTGTTTTCACCCCGCTCATTTCAATTGCATTATTTAGCGGCTTGATTCCTATTAACAAAAGGGACACTCACACAGCACGGGTTTAGGCCAGGTCACGTTCACATGCTTCGATTCTCACGTCCAGCACCCATGGCAGGGTGTTGGGGTAGGATATGGAGGGGAATCCATGGCACTGGGGTGCTGACCGATGTGTGGGATACCTCTCAACTCAGCCCCTAAATCCAATAGCTAGAATGGGATCTTTTGGACAATCCCACTGGTATTTAGCCCAACCACGTTGTGCTGCTCAACCTCCAGATGAGGGCCATCCCAGGTCTGAGAGGAGCCCTGGAAATGTGAAGTCTCTGTTGGTGGAGAGCTAGTGAGCCCCATCAAGAAGGCAGATAGCAGCCAAGATTACAAATGCAAGAATGGCCTCTGTCTTCTGAAGCCTCAGAGGTCAGGAAGGAGACCTCTCTAAAGGCATAACAGATTTGAAGCCATGTCACCAATGAGCCATCATATGTATTACTGGTTGGCTGTTGTTTTAATAAAGAAAAAGAAAAGAACCAAGGATATCTAATTGGCGCAAACCACTCTCTCCACCCACCTCAGGGCAGCTGATAACTTTGTGTTTGAACCACGGTGATTGTGTTTGAGAAACACTTGATTTATGGATCAGTAGCAACAGAGACATAGGTACAAAGTACTAGGCTGCTGTGAGAGAGAGAGTATGGGAGCAGAGGCATGGAGTACAAGGAAAACTCATAGCCTGTGCCCAGTATCTCTCTTCCCCCCTCTCTCACACACACACGTTTGCATGCATAGCACATTTTCACACCCCAGAACACAAGACTGACTTCCATTTCTCTCTGCCCAGTCCGCATCTTCGTGCCAGCGTTCAGGGCAGCAGGCCATAGGCCATTGGACCTAGAGAAAAATCCCAGCATTCCTTTGACCTCACCCCCAAAATAAAGCCACTCCTGCATCTGGGAACAACTGGCACCCTGGCTCCCACTTCAGTTTCTTTTTCATATTTAAAATTCTACTATGGGAACGGTATGATGGATATCCAGAGATCAAACAGCCCCAACTTTTGAGCCAGGCTCTGCTGAGATGGTGTTGATTGAGACAAGAATTTGCAGCGAAGATTTTCCTGTGATATGGAGTTTTTCTGCAAGGTTTACTGCTGTCCTTTCCATGTACATAAATACAGTCTTTTCCAAGGTTCTGCCTGAACTTACTTTGTAATGCCGTTGTTGGGACTTAGAGATGAGCAGAGCCAGATGAGAACTATAAACAATTATTAGACTGCCTTTACAAAAAAAGAAAATGTGCATTACAGTATAAGCAAATCAGCAAATGTACTTTAAAATTGGAGAAGGAAAAACTTTCTAATGAGGTTTCCACTGGCCCTTCACTTGTATAGTCATTATAGAAACTATATCATTTAATCTTTAATTCTTAGTAGCATATGTTAGCTCCCTAGAAGGTTTATTTATACATATACATGTATGCATGCAATGAACTTCAGTTTCACAAGGGAGTGGTATTGATTCATATCCTCAATTTTTTATAGTTTCTTGAGGAAACTACATATATTTCCATGAAATGACATTCTCATGAATTGTGTATAAGTGTTCGATTTATTTCATTTTGCTAGTATTTCTTATTTGTGCTCTTGATGATAGACATTGTCACTGGAATGTGATAAAATTCAACCTCTTTTGGCTTTACGTTTCCTTTGTGCCAAGGATGTTGAACACCTATTTTTGTTTTTTGTTTTTTGTTTGTTTTTTTGTTTTGGTCAGTCATGAGATTTGAACTCTGGGCCTGGGCGCTGTCCCTCAGCTCTTCAGCTCAAGAAGAGTGCTCTACCAGTTGAGCCACAGTGCCACTTCCGGTTTTCTGGTGGTTTATTGGAGATAGGAGTCTCACAGTCTCTCCTGCCCGGGCTGGCTTTGAACCGCGATCCTCAGATCTCAGCCTCCTGAGTAGCTAAGATTACAGGCGTGAGCCACCAGCACCCGGCTGAACACCTATTTTTGTATTTTCATCAGCCCCTTTTACTTCTTGATTTGAGGAGCATCTTTACCTTTGCTTGAGGTATGGGCTTTGTCTACAGGAGGAAGAAGATACAGGATGGTGTGTTGTTTCTAAGCTCCATTTTAGCCCATGGCTCAGAGATGAGCCCTTTCACAACCTATTCTCATGACAGTGAAAGGAGGGCATGGAACATTCATACAAAGTTAGAGCTGATGACTCCTTTTTATCCCTTAATTCCTCCTTAGATGTTATCCTTAGTACCTATTTGGGTTTCCTATAATGTCACTGACAAGGCAGAAAAGGGACTTAGATTTTGTTGTGCTAGTCTTTGAACTGATAGCAACAATCACTGATGCCAGCAACCATAGGGTGATGAGGGAGAATGAGGCCTTCTTTTGGTGTCAGGTTCTCTCCTATCTCCCTTAAGTGTCATCGGCTCCATCTTTGATGCATAGCTGGATTGAATACTCAGAGGCCTAACAATCCCCACAGTATACCTGCTCCAAAATCTCCTTACTCACCTGATATTCTATAAGCCTAAGTCAGACCTGAAATGCTGTGTCCACCTTCTACTAGTCCAGATGGAGTTCCAAGAGCCCTACAAAGCCAAGCATGATGGTTCAGATTCTGGAGCTGGCCAGGATATTTGGGCATGGATGATGCAGGGCACCACTAGGAAGAGGCTTCAACACTGTTGTTGATCCAGGAGTAACTAAGAGCCTGAAATCCAAAAGAGTGATTTTGAAGAGTTTTCTCTATGAAAGGTTGCAGATTGAGTATTATGAGTCTTTTCTTTGTCTTTTCAAAGACTCAGGAAATAGCCATAATGTTAGCACCATGTCACCTTATGTAGCCCTATCCACAACACAGTATACACTCTCAATGCAAAGATAGAGCTGGATTTAGCTCCATCACTGACACTGACACTTATCCTAGTGGGAAAACCATGATCAGTGACATCTTCACACTCATTTTGATGTCCAGTCAACTGAGGTATTCATATTCTCATGCAGACAAAAAGAAATTTTAGACTCTTTCTGGTGCCCACTCTAGTGGGAACACTAGCATGAGTTCAAGAGCTAAAGCCAGAGCCAGCTGTAGCACCTTGTCTTGGCTGACAGGCTGAAACTGTGCAATTAATGTAGTGCACTAATCATCCACAGTACCTGTTTGATAGCCAAAGCAGATTTTCTGACTTTATTTATTATCTGAAACCAATCCAACACTAGTTCTGTCAGAAGAAGCTTATGGGCTGAGTAAGGAGAAGCCTCATCATTTGTCTTGCTGCCCCTATCTAATATCACATATTAGTTTATATGGTGAAGGACAAGACAGGGAACGATGGGTCAGAGATTCCTCTTATTCTTGTGTCCTCTTACTTTGTCTAGGATGAGTTTCCTTTGAAAATGTTTTTAGTGATACTATAAAGGTGATTCACAGAGGTGTTACAAGTACACAAGTTAGGACAAATACTGAAAGATTAAACATTAAAGTAGAGAGATGAGACCTTTTTCACTCCCAGTAGCTGTCAACAGTCAAGCACAGGAACAGAGCCAGGCAACCACTCAGATTCATCTGCTGGGGGATTTTTCCAAGCTCAGCATTGGTTGTGTCCCTGATATGTAGTGTAGCCCAGGGCACACACAAGGCTATCTGCTAGTAATAGGAAATATGTACACAGACCAGGAGATAGACAATTGCTTGATGGGCAAGGGCAGAAGTTTCTTCCATGGCCAAGAAGTCACATCTCCTCCCTGTGTTAGGATCGAGATTAGGGAATGAAAGTTTTGTTGTTCCTTTCCTATTTGCATTTCCTTCTGGGTACTCTTTTGCCAGGAACACTCTGTAGTTGAAATAATCTTGGCCAAGGAGGCAGAGTGAGCACAGTGACAAAGGAGTCTTTATTGGAGTGCTAGTGGTGTGCATGTGGCCAATTACAAAGACCTGCAGCCATCAAATACACATAACTCAGGAAACAGACAAAACAATACTAACAAACCCATTCAGCTCCAATGGAGAGCTGAATTGGGATGCCATGGTGACTGGAGAACAGACAGGAAACAGAAGACAGGACATGAACATGGAGATCCATGACATGGTGTAATGGCACCTGAGCTGGTCCACACCTAAATATAGTCAGGGGGCTGGGTCAAGAAAATTCCCAGTACCAGGCCCTGGACTGACCCAGAATTTCAAATTCTGCCATTACCAGTTTACTGTCTTATCAGTAATTTTTATACATTCTTTGTATTTTCCTTGTTTATTAATGTGTGTATATTTTGGACTAAAAGACTTACTTCAGTTTTTTTTTTCTTTGTCAGTTGTGGGGCTTGACTTCTGGGCCTTTGCGCTGCCCTTCAGCTCTTCAACTCAAGGCTAGTGCTCTACTACTTGAGTCACAGCAACACTTCCAGTTTTCTGAGTGGTTTATTGGAGATAAGAGTCTCATGGACTTTCCTGCCCAGGCTGGCTTTGAACCAAGAACTCAGCTTCCTGAATAGTTCGGATTACAAGTGTGAGCCACTGGTGCCAGGCTTACTTCAGTATTTTTTGTAGAATAGGTACAGTGAAGATGTATTCTCTTAACTGCACCTGTCTGGAAATATCTTTGTGTATTTGTCCCTTATCCTTCACTTGTGAAAGATATCTTTGCAAGGTAAAATAACCTTGGTGGATAGAATGCATTTTTTTCAAAAAGGACTCCCTGCCATCTGGTAGAGAAACAGAGGCACACCTAAGTGTTAGTTCCATTTCTTTTCTAGTCTAGAGAATCGTCCATACAAAATTCACTTTTGACAGCGATCATACATAGCTTGCTGTAGATGTGTAGATGTCATTGTCAAAAACTTGATTAACCTTTTATTTTTAAGTATCTTGGTATCATATTTTTTTATCCTTGTGTATGTAGGAATTTTAAATTCTGTCATTACTTCTTAGAATAAAAATCTTAACTTGTTGGCACCCTCAAACATTTACTGAATCCACAAAACACTAATACTCTTATATATACTTTATCAGCTTTTGAAAAAAACTTGGTCACATGACCTCATTCTTGGTTTTAATTTAGTCCTCCATATTTACATATTTGATTAGATTTTCTTCAACATACCTAATTTCTTCTGTTTAAAAGACATAACTAATCTGACAGGCATAAATTGAGAAAATTTAACTTTATATATACACTATATGTTGAAAAAGTTAATATTCTCATTTGAATTTTCATGTTGCCTCTAATGTTTTCTTTGAACAATTCATTTTGACTTCCTTATATTAATTCCCTTAGAATGTGCACACATACATACATACCTACCAATGCATGCATAAACATGACAGAAGAGAAAGAAATGTACTTTAATCCTCTCTACTCTTCTGTTTGCTTGCCTATGCACTTTCTCAAATTAAAAATATTGTGAAGATAATAATGATTACTACCTTTTATTATAGTGGCCTTGGAATTGGGATTTCAATGTAGAGTTTGCTCACAATTCTTTCCTCATCCCCTAGGTTGGATGTTCCTCTGTTCAGAATGAATTCCTTAGGGTTGAATGTTTCCTTTTGTTTGTGTTACATGAATGAAAATAAAATTCCCTCACCTGATACTTGAATTCTTGTTCTGGTTGATATTGCAGGAAATGTTGGTCACTATGTTGGGTCTGTGAGCAGAGCTTGCTATAAAATCATCCTTAAATGATACTTTGCTTCTGAAAACAATGTTCTTAAATTGAAAATTTGTTACTTAGCCTGAGCTCCCATGTAACCACATAACCGAAACTGGGTGACGAAAACACATGCTTTTCTTTTCTTTACTTTTCTTTTCTTTTTCAATACCCTGGCTTGAACTCAGGGCCTGGCTGTTGTCCATGAGCCTCTTTGTATTCAAAGCTAGCTATCACTAGAAACACGGCATCACTTCTGGCTTGTGAGTGGTTAATTGGAGATTAATATCCCAGGGGACTTTCCTACTCCTCCTGAGTAGCTAGAATTACAAGTGTGAAACAATGGTGCCAGGCAAAACAAATTTTTTTCACACACATGGAAATTTTTACCCTGAAATAAAGAGAACTGAATACTTGATGTCTAAAGAAAGTATCTTCCATATTTAAGAGACTGGTTTGTGCTGTGTTACATAGGGAAATGGAGATAAAGCAAGCTCCTTCACAGCTTAAGTTTCTGAATCTCATTCATGACAAATTTCCTTCATGTCCTTACCTATTCCTATTTACAAACATAGGTACACTATTTGCATTCCATCCTTATTGGGGGTAATGTTTTAATATATTCATTGGCAGAGAAGTAAGCATTTAATCCATCAAAATCTTAAGTTTGAAATATTCCTAAATTTCAGTGCTCATTATGCAGGTTTATTTTCAAGAATTACAATTTGTTTTTGGCTTGATTTTTGCTAGTCAAGAGATTAAAAATAAAGTATAATCTTTTACATAACTTGATTCTGGGATTTGATATCTATGAGGTTCGATATGGAAGCTGCACAGCATTTAAAGATTCCCTTCATTTGCCTTGTTAGGAAGTACAAGATCTCTAATTACTCTTGTATGGAAGAATGTAAGACTGTAGCATTATTTACATGACTATCGGGATTAAAAGTTGCCCAGACTGGGATACTACTGGACCTCTACAGGTTTCCATAGGTGTAAGTGGGATGAGTGAAGTGATATTTTAAAATGTCTAACTTGGTGCCCTTTCAAGTGTTAGAAAAGAATGAAAGGAGGCTGAGAAAACAGCACTGCTATGGAGAGGCAGCACACATCACAGCCATTAAGCCTCAAAAGCGTGGCTTAAAACAATTTATTGGACCAGAGCCTCAACTCCTGGCCAGTTTCCTTGCCAGTGAACCATTCACGAGTGAGTGATACCTGAGCTTGACCACCTCCACAGCCCTTGCGGGCTGGAGCAGGGCTACAATGATGATTACAAAAGGAAGAAGCTAGCAGCTGATCAGAATTATTCATTTTTCAGCAATAGTTGGATTTATCTAGGTGTACATGACCAAACGGTTCAGGTGGGCAGTCTATAATTACAGCTAGATTTGCTTTTTTGTGTTTGGTGACAATTCCTCCATGGCCCATCTATTGACGACATCCTCTCAAATGGTTACCTATTCAAGACTCAGGAACAGAAGACAAGAAAACAGAGGGCAGAAAAATTAAGAAGCATGCTAAAAATAATTGATTGATGTTTCATGACTCAATGCTTACTTTTGTTTTCTCTGAAGTGAGTTAAATTGCTATCACAACCAAATCATGAGCTTAAAACTCCCTATGCTCATAAAGTTTTCTTTATGTTTCAAAGGCATTTAGATCTAAGTTAGCTGTGTTTGACTTAGAAATTCTTTAGACCGGGCTGTGAAGATGGCTCAGTGTTATAGCGTTTGCCTTGCATGCCTGAGGCCCTGGTTTCGATTCCTCAGGACCACATAAGCAAAAAGAAAAAAGCCTGAAGTGGCGCTGTGGCTCTAATGCTAGAGTGCTAGCCTTGAGCTGAAAAGTTGAGGGACAGCGCCCAGGCCCAGAGTTCAGGCTCCATGACCGGACCCCCACCGCCCCCCAAAAAAAGAAATTCTTTAGACCAACTCTTCATTATCTTGTTATGAAATGGAAAACAAAAAACACAAGTATGTAATGTTTCTTCCAGGTATAAATAATAAATGCTGCATAAATGACAGCAAAATAAAGAAAAGAAAGGAAAAGGGTTTATTTACAAACATTTCAAAGTCTATAATATCAAAGAATATGCATTCAAAGATAATGAGATATCTATAATCTAATTGGCTTGGAAAACAAAATGGAAAAGTTACAGCACAGTACAGCAGATTATTTGGAGTTTTATGCCTTATCAATAATTTCCTTTAAAAATTGGGAAGTTGTAAATGACTTTAGAGTTTTTGATAATATGATGAACTGGATGGTTCATACCTATTAATACTAGCTACTCAGGAGAATTATCTATAATTAACCAGCAAAATGCAGGAATAATCAATAGTTGAAGTGGTAAATTGCTAACCTTGAGGGAAAAGGCAAAAAAATTGAATGAGGCTCTGAGTTTGAAACCTGAACTAACACACACACACACACACACACACACACACACACACACACACACACACACACACAGATACCCACACAAATAAACATTCATGCTCATGTGCAAGGTATGTTGAATGAAGTAAGTCACTCTCAGAAAGAGAAATGGAGTGCGTGTCCTTTCATATATAATATTAGCTCTAAGATATGAACATGAAATATGAAAAATTAAACACATATCCATCTTCCTAAAGTGTAGTTCATATGGTGGTAAAATTTTATGGTGTAACCTCTTTGAACAACTAACACAATCAAATGTGAACAGTACAAAGATGAAGCATATCTTGTCTCAGCAGGGTGTTAAAGGAGATGTGGAAAGAGGTAAAGGAATAGGGAGTAAATGTCTAGGAAAATACAACGTAAGATTCAATGTGCATATGTGGAAATGAAACTAGGAAAGTAAGGGGATGGGTGCCGTTTTATAGATTAGAAGAGTTGATGGAAACTGCGACAAATTCTGAGAGGCATTGTACAAACCAATTGATACATTGTACAACTGTTTAAAAAATTATTCCAGGTGCCAGTAATCCTAGTTACTCAAGAGGCTGAGAACTGAGGATTGTGGTTTAAGGCAGCCATGGCAGAAAAGTTCATGAGACTCTTATCTCTAGCAAACTACTCAGAAAAGGCTGGAAATAGTGCTGTGGCTCAAGTTGTACAGGGCTAACCTTCAGCCCAAAGAGGTTCTTGAAAAGCACTCAGATCTTGATTTGAAGTGCCAGGACAGGCACAAAAACAAAAGAAAACAAAAGAAATAAAGAAACTCAAACCAAATACAACAAAACATCTTAATTTTTACATTTTTGAAACTTACAAGAAAAACCTATGTTCCACATACTTCAAATAGTTATATAATATACATTATGATTGTGATTATGATGGATGGAAATTTTCTCATTTTTGTAGCCATCCAAAATTCATTCCCTTTAGCTTATTTTGGAACTTTTTATCATGCCCTGAACAACAATAATATGTTTCCTGTTCTCTATCATATTGCTTAAAAGGAGACACCAATAGCCACTGCGCCGGTCTCATTATTGCGTCACTTCAGCTGGGTGCGACTATTGTACAAGATGAGAATGGTTTGTGGATTCTTCCTGAATTGAAAGAAGAGTTGACTAAGAAATGAATTTTTATAACCTTTGAGATAGATAGAATTCCCAAACTCTGACATTTTATATATTTTCAAATTCATAGAATGTTGTAACTACATTAACACATCTTCATCAAATATCCTCATCATATATGGAAATAATGAATTCCTGCAATATTTAATGGTGTGTTTTGAACAATTTTTAATACAATGCAAAGTTTGCATTATGAACTCACATTGGGATTTAACAATGAGAAGGAAGTGTTTCATGCTAGGTTCATTGCATGGACCTCATTTTTTTTTGCACCATCACCCAGATATTTCTGGATTCAGAGATTTTCTTAAGGCAGTTATTCCTTCCAGATACCCAGAATTTTTTTTTCCTTTCTGGGATATGGTTTCTGTTCTGATTGTGCAGATTCTAAGCCTGAATTTCTAATGTTTGAGAAATGTCCTCCTGATAACTCCTTTGACACAACTATGTGTGGACACAGTTACAATATATACAATGCTGTTCATGCTGTGATCCAGGCTCTACAGGATATGATTCTTTATCAAACAGAGTACAAACAATGGGAAACATAAAAGGGAGCATTCCTTTCCCTGTAAATGTAAGGCCTTCTGTTATGGATAATACAAACTGACAGGAAAGTCACTTCCTAGAGAGGTTTCTTAGTGTATAAAATTAAAAAAAACTTAGGGTATTTTTCCAAAACCTAACAAATTATACTTATTTAAATTTCTCTGAGATACTCTAGACATGGGTTCATGTGCTCAAGTAAAAACAGAACTTTAACAAAGACAAAATGTATTCAACCTTTCCATAATTCCTTTTAGCTACAAATAAGCTCAACATGCCCATAGCTAATGTTTTGAAAAGTAGTAACTCACCCTTTCCTTATGAGTTTCATAAGTAAAAACCAAAGACAACCTGCTAAAACTAATGATCCATATTTTTCAAAAGTGATCTAGATTCGTTCTATTATATGTATTAAAATTTTACAAATCTCACACTGTAGACATACATAAATTAGTTATTGTGGAAAAGTACAGCTGTGAATGGTCTCAGTCATGATTCTTTACATGGAATTGGCTTTTCTTGAAGAGAATCTTTTTACTTCTTGGCTGAGTGACCAGGAATTCAAAAGATTATTTTGATTATTCTCCCAAGAATTTTTTATTTTATTAATAAGTTTTTTATTGTGAAAATACCATACAGAGAAGTTAACAATTACATGAGAAAGGAAAAGAGTACATTTCTTTTCAAGCATTGTTGCCTCCTCCTTTTTCCCCTTACCATTCCTCCTGATCATCTTACCACCCCACCAAAGTTTTAAAGTTCTTTTTTCTACATAACATTTTGTACATTTCATTGTTACAATGGGTCCACCTGTATCCCTATTTAGACAATTTGTTTTTTCTCTTCCTCTCCAAAAATTATACCAACATCAAATACAGTGAAAACAGGGGTTATACCGTGGGGGAGGGACATACAAAGCAACAAAGAAATTATCTCATAAGGGGAGCTTGGAAAGTTGCTCAGTGATAGAGTGCTTGCCTTGCATGCATGAGGCCCTGGGTTTGATTCCTCAGCACCACATAAGCAAAAAGAATAAAGCCGGAAGTGTCTTTGAGGCTCAAGTTGTAGAGTGCTAGCCTTGAGCTAAAGAGCTGAGGGACACCGCCCAGGCCCAGAGTTCAGGCCCCAAGACCAGACTCCCCCAAAAAAGAAATCACATTATAAATATGTTAGAAACAATAGCAAGAAAGTAAAAACAACCCAGATGCCCCTCAGTAGATAAATGGATCAAGAAAATGTGGTATATATACACGATGGAATTCTATGCCTCCATCCGAAGAAATGACATTGCCCCATTTGTTAGGAAATGGAAAGACTTGGAAAAAATTATATTAAGTGAAGTAAGCCAGGCCCATAGAAACATAGGTCCCATGATTTCCCTTATTTTCAATAACTAGTATATGTCTGAGTCAAGCAGAAATGGTCAGACAAGTTGATGTTAGGTGAAATGTACACCAAGATAAGGACTCCCTAGAATTTCTTTCTTTCTTTCTTTCCTTCTTTCTTTCTTTCTTTCTTTCTTTCTTTCTTTCTTTCTTTCTTTCTTTCTTTCTTTCTTTCTTCCTTCCTTCCTTCCTTCCTTCCTTCCTTTCTTTCTTTCTTTCTTTCTTTCCTTTCTTTCTTTCTTTCTTTCTTTCTTTCTTTCTTTCTTTCTTTCTTTCTTTCTTTCTTTCTTTCTTTCTTTCTTTCTTTCTTTCTTTCTTTCTTTCTTTCTTTCTTTCTTTCTTTCCGGTTGTGGACCCTGAACTCTGGGCCTTGGCGCTGTCCCTCAGCTCTTCAGTTCAAGGCTAACACTCTACCACTTGAGCCACAGAGCTACTTCCGGCTTTTTTCTTTTTGCATATGTGGTGTTGAGGAATCGAACCCAGGGCCTCAGGCATGCAAGGCAAGTACTTCACCACTGAGCCACATTTCCAGCCCTCCCTAGAATTTCTTACATGACAATTCATTAGAGATCTCTGCTATTTTCAAATTATGAATCTGAAATTAAACACAATCAGATTTTCTCTAGGATGTACTTCAATGTAAGATGGTATAACTCTTTTAGCTACACCCTTTCTGCTGAATATCCAATTTTACAATCCTGTGGGAGATCAAGAAATTTTTGCATGAGAAAAGTAAGTTAGAGGCAGAGTATGACATTGTGAACATTTGGATTTTTCCAGGTCTTCAACTTGAGGTGAAAGTAGGAAAATTTTCTCTGTATGCACTACGTGGTCATGACCTGTCTTTATTTGAAGATACGATAGAGTGGGCCATTGGAACTAGAGCATGTGTTGGATCTAACTCTAATGACGCAAAATTCACCCTTAAAATTTATTCTTGGTTGGTTTCCAGTAAATTACTCCTGTAATACAAGCGATTTAGATTGCTGAGATAGTAATATGATTTAAAATCATTAATAGAAGGGGAGCCTGTAAGATTCTTATCGCCAATTAATCACCAGAAGCATGGAAATGGAGCTATGGATCAAGTTGTTCAGGTGGTGCTGCCTTGGACAGGACTCATAGCCTGGCCCGGACTGGAACAGGCGGTGCTGTCTTGGATAAGAATCTGTGAACCTGGCCTGTGCCGGTCCAAGTGCCACTGGATTGGACAGGGCTTGTGAAGCTGACCCCGGGCTGTTCAAGGAGGAGCTTGCTTGGACAGGGCTCTGTGAGGTTGGCCTGGTCTGGTCCAGGTGGCGCTTTCTTGGACAGGGCCCTGTGAGCCTGGCACAGGCCAGTCGAAGAGGAGCTGGCTTGGACAGGGCTCTGTTAGCCTGGCTCAAGCCAGACCAGGGGGTGCTGGCTTGGACAGGGTTCTGTGAGTCTGGCCCACACCGGTCCAGGTGCCACTGGCTTGGACAGGGCTCATGAGGCTGGCCCAGTCCTGTCCAGGCAGCCCTGGCACGGACAGGGCTCTGTGAACCTGGCTGGGGCCGGTCCAGGCAGCGCTGTCTTGGACATGGTTCTGCGAGGCTAGTGCAGGCTAGTCCTGGTGGCGCTGGTTTGGCTCAGGCTCTGTGAGGCTGGCCAGGTCTGGTCTAGGAGGAGCTGCCTTGGACAGGGCTCTCTTAGCTGGCCCAGGCTGGTCCAGGTGGCCCTGGCTTGTACAAGACTCTGTGAGCCTGGTCCAGGCCAGTCCATATGGGGCTGCCTTAGACAGGGCCCTGTTAGACTGGTCCGGTCTGGTCCAGGAGGAGCTGGCTTAGACAAGTCTCTGTGAGGTTGGTCCGTTCCAGTCTAGCAGGAGCTGGCTTGCACAGGGCTCTGTGATGGTGGCCCGGGCCAATCCATGTGGCACTGGCTTGGACAGTACTCTGTTAGCTTGGCCCACGCCAGCCCAGGTGCTGCTGTCTTGGACAGGATTCTGTGTACCTGGCCTGTGCTGGTCCAAGTGGTGCTGGCTTGGACAGGGCTTTTGCATCTGGCCACGGGCTGGTCCAGGAAGAGCTGGCGTGGACAGGGCTCTGTGAGGCTGGCCCAGCCCAGTCTAGGAGGAGCTGGCTTGGACAGGGATCTTTGAGGCTGGCCCCCATCTGTCCAGGAGGCTCTGGCTGAGACAGGGATTGAAAGGCTGTCCCCAGTCTGGTCCAGGCAGTGCGGGCTTGGACAGGGCTCTGTGAGGCTGGTGCAGTCTAGTCTAGTTGACCCTGGCTTTGACAGGGCTCTGTGAGCCTGTCTCAGGCCGGTCAAGGAGCAGCTGGCTTGGACAAGACTCTGTGAGGTTGGCCCCGGCCAGTCTAGGAGGAGCTGGCTTGGACAGGGCTCTGTGAGGCTGGCCCAGGCTGGTGCAGGTGTGGCTGGCTTGGACAGGACATTGACTGTCCCGCGCCAGTCCAGGCAGTACTGACATGGACAGGGCTCTGTGAGCCTGGCCTGCGTCGGTCCAGTTAGCGCTGGCTCTGTGAGGCTGGTGCAGGCCGGTCCAGTAGGAGCTGGCTTGGACAGGGCTTTGTGAGCCTGTCCTTGGCCACTTCAGGCAGAGCTGGCTTGGACAGGGCTCTGTGAAGCTGGCCCTGGCCAGTCCAGTTGGGGCTGCCGTGGACAGGGCCCTGTTAGGATGTCCCGGTCAGGTCTAGGAGCAGCTGGCTTAAACAAGTCTCTGTGAGGTTGGTCCATTCCAGTCTAGGAGAATCTGGCTTGGACAGGGATCTGTGAGGCTGATTGGGCCTGTCCAGGCAGTGCTGGATTGGGCAGGACTCTATGAGCCTGGCCTGGGCTGCTTCAGTTGGAGCTGGCTTGGACAGGGCTCTGTGAGCCTGGCCCGCATTGGTCCATGCAGTGCTGGCTTGGACAGGGCTCAGTGAGTCTGGCCCAGTATGGTCCTGTTGACCCTGGCTTGGACAGTGCTCTGTGAGGCTGGCCTGGTCCGGTCCAGGAGGAGATGGCTTGGACAGGGCTCTGTGAGGTAGGCCCAGTCCAGTCCAGGCAGTGCTGGCTTGGACAGGGCTCTGTGATCCTGTACAGGCTAGTTGAATAGGAGCTAGCTTGGACAGGGCTCTGTGAGCCTGTCCTGTGTCAGTTTAGGAGGCGTTGGCTTGGACAGGGCTCTGTGAGTGTGGTGCAGCCTCGTCCAGGTGGCACTGGCTTGTACAGGCTCTGGGAAGCTGGCCCCTTCGGGTATAAGAGCAGCTGGCTTGGACAAGACTCTGTGAGGCTGGCCCAATGCAGTCTAGGAGGAGCTGGCTTGGACAGGGCTCATTGAGGCTGGCCCCCACCAGTCCAGGTGGTGCAGTCTTGGACAGGGTTCGAAAGGCTGTCCTGAGGCTGGTCCAGGCGGCCCTGGCTTGGACAGGGCTCTGTGAGCCTGGCTCTGGTCAGTCCAGGCAGCGCTGGCTTGGACAGGGATCTGTGAACCTGGCACAGGCCAGTCCATGTAGCGCTGGCTTGGACAGGGCTCTTTGAGGCTGGTGCAGTCTGGTCCAGTTGGCACTTGCTTGGACAGGGCTCTGTGAGGCTGGCTCGGTCCATTCCAGGTGGTGCTGGCTTGGACAGGACTCTGTGAGTCTGGCCTGGTCCAGTCCAGGCAGTGCTGGCTTGGACAGGACTTTGTGAGCCGGCCCCGGACCGGTTCAGGCTGTGCTGGCTTGGACAAAGCTCTGTGAGGCTTTACAGGGCCAGTCTGGGAGGAGCTGCCTTGGACAAGGCTCTGTGAGGCTGGACCAGTCCAGTCATTGAGGAGCTGGCTTGGACAAGGCTCTGTGAGCCTGGCACAGGCCAGTGCACGTGGTGCTGGCTTGGACAAGGCTCTGTGAGGCTGGTCTGGTCTGGTCCAGGAGGAGCTGTCTTGGACAAGGCTCTGTGAGCCTGGACGGGGCCAGGCTAGGAGGAGCTGGCTTTGATAGGGATCTGTGAGCCTGGCCCGGTCTGGCACAGGCCAGTCATGGAGGAGCTGGATTGGACAGGGCTCTGTGAGCCTGGCCTGAGCCACTCCAGGTGTTGCTGGCTTGGACCGGGCTCCTTGAGTCTGGTGCAGGCTGGACCAGGTGGCGCTGGCTTGGACAGAGCTCTATGAGGCTGGCCCGTTTGGTTCCAAGAGCAGCTGGCTTGGACAAGACTCTGTGAGTTTGGCCTGGGCCAGTCTAGGAGGAGCTGGCTTGGACAGGGCTTTTTGAGGCTGGCCCACATCGGTCCAGGTGGCGCTGGCTTGGACAGGGCTCAAGAAGCTGTCCCGGGGCTGGTCCAGGTGACCCTGGCTTGGACAGGGCTCTGTGAGCCTGGCCCGTACCGGTCCAGGCAATGATGGCTTGGACAGAGCTCAGTGAGTCTGGCCCGGTAAGGTCCAGGTGATACTGGTTTGGACAGGGCTGGGTGATCCTGGCCCAGGACGGTCCAAGTGGCACTGGCTTGGACAGGGCTCTGTGAGGCTGGTGCAGTCTAGTACTGTTGGCACTGGCTTGGACAGAGCTCTGTGAGGCTGCCTGGTCCAGTCCAGAGGAGTTGGCTTGGACAGGGCTCTGAATTTCTTTTATTTTTACTAGGCATAAACAACTGTCCTATTTCTGTGATGCATACTTATAAAGCATGGTTCCTTTACAAAATGTTTGGCTTTCAAAAGCGCTTCCCTCAAGGCAGAGTTTTAAGTCAAAGCCTTCTGATAACAATGAATGTCTTATACAAATATGAACTCTCCAAGGAACTGAAAAGTTTCTACAGTTAAGTAGGCCTTCAAAATATTTGATCACTACAGCCCTGTGAATGTATTATTTAAGCTATGAGCAGTTTATTTAACTTAACATTTGAACACTTATTTATTAACTGTAGTTAGCTACACTTAACAGTTTACTTATTTAAGCTATATACCAAGTTAAATGTTGAGGACAAGTGTCTTGTCCTAGGTCACCATATGGTTTTGTCCCACTATCTTCTCTGTAAATATAACCTATAGCTCACATATAGGAACATACACACAATGAAAAAGTTTAGCTCAAGCATATATTATAAAGAAAATTTCCCATGTAGTCACTACAAAGTAAAACATTTCTTATAAGTAAAAAACATGTCATGCCTAATTTTTAAAAATGTAGGCTATGCCCCTTGACAAAAATGATTATTCACCTAACTATTATGACAACATTTTCTCATTTTCTTTTCTACTTTTGTCACTTATACATACATATTTGCATTTTTTGCCAATACTGGGACTTTAACACGGGCCCTAAGCACTATTCCTTACCTCTTATCATACAAGGCTGGTGTTCTGTCACTTGAGCCACAGATTACTTCTGAAATTTTGGTTGTTAATTGAGGTAAGAGTCTCATCGACTTTCTTACACAGGATAGCTTTGAACATCAATCCTAAAATCTCAGCTTCCTGAGTAGCTGGAATTACAGTCTCAAGCCACCAGCACCCAATGTCTTAAGCACACACTTTAAAGCAGTGTATTTTAGTTTTGTCTCATTAAAAATTACATAAATGGAAACACATAGGATGTTTTTGCTTATCTGGCTTATTCCATGCAACATGTTTATCAGACCTCATCCATTTGGTTGTAGTTCACTTGTGCACATTACTGTACCATATTCTATTGTACGGGCCTATTATTGACAAGCATTTTGTGCATTATCTTTGCTTTGGAGAGATATTCTTGTGTATTTCTCTTGGTACAGAAGCATACACATTTCTGTCAGGTATAAACCTGAAAATAAATTACCTGAATCATAGGATATGCCTATATTAATACAATTCCAAATGTTTTTCCAAGTGCCTATACCATTTACTTTCCCACCAGCCCTGTGAGTTCTTACTGCTCTGAATCTTCAGAACTTGCATACTTCTATAATGAAACTAGTTGCTTATGTATGGCATACATATATGCTTTTATATATGATTATATATATCTATATATATATAATCTATCTATCTATCTATCTATATATATATATATTATATATATCTACCTTTGAATTACATTTTTACTCTCTTGATCAAAATTTTAATGAAACCACATCTTGTCAGGAGGATTGTGAATTCAACACCAATTCAAGCTAAATATTAAAGCCAACTTTCAAAAAACAAAAAGATTTTCAAGTGTTACCAAACAAATGCAAGATTTAGATTAATCTAGGTATTGACTTATACCAAGAAATCTATACAGTTTCTATCTTGTTAGTGGATTACCCTCTCCCAGTCCTTTAAACTTCTTTTCTGACAGAAATAGCACATATGTAAACAAATGTAGAGACAGCCAATTCTTCCTTAAAAGAACTTCATCACTATACTGAGAGAAATGTTCATATATAGATTATAAATTGCTTTCCTTTTCACAATCACTTGTTTAAGACCTTGATTACACAAATTAAGCAAACACCAATGCAAACTAAAGAAATCTGAATTAAATTTGAGAGTATTTACCATTTTTAAAGTGATAAAAACATGAAAACTATGTCCCAATTTACTTTCCCAATTACACTGCCCATCATTAATTTAAAGAATATTAAAAATGTAATGTATACAAAGTATTCACATTAACTCAAGGTATGCATTGTTTATTTCTACAGTCTTTTGGCATAGATATGTTTTATTTTCTAACCCAGAAAATGAAATCTGGCCTATTGTATATACTTAATATGTGATTATATAGTCACTCTTCAAAATGCTAGAAAATGTTTTGTCTGCTTTTGGGACAAAGAATGTTTCCTATGGGCAATTTTACTTGTTTGGCTCTTGGATATTGTAGATTAAGAGAGACTGTGTAATGGGGAGGTTTTAGAGTAATTGTAATTATTCATTGATCATATGGGCTTTGCTAAAATGCTTTGGAGACTTACTATGCCATCTTATTACTTTAAATCAAACTTGGTTTGTTTTTTTGTATGGCTCACTCTCTTGTATTGGTTATGTTTTAATTCAAAGACTTGTGCCTGCCAGGCAGGCAGTCTAACACTTGAGCCAGAACTCAGTGCTTTTTTCTTTAAACTTTCAGATAAGGTCCCATGCCTTCACCCAGGTGACATGAAATTGCAATCCTGAATGGCTGGGTTAAGATGTGTACAATATTTGGCTTGTTCTTGGTGTACCATATTGTGTACCATATTTGGCTTGTTAATGAGAAAGAATCTCACTAAATTTTTATGGCCAGAATAGCCCCAAATCACAATTCTTCTATTTCCAACTCATACGAATCTGGGATTGCAGGTCTGTACTTAGTTATGTTTTCTGACATCTCCATCCAGTATGCTAGCTGGCATAATGGCACAATATTTTTTGGCACACAGTAAATATTTGGCTTTTATTAAACTTCTAACCTCTTCCTGATGAGAAACTACCTTTTTTTTTTTTTTACAAAAGAATAAAATGAAGAACAAACTCCACTTTTGAAAGGGTCCTGAGCAGCCAATAGCTCACTTCTCAGTATCACAAGAAAGAAAGAGGCTGTCAGTAAGGTTCTTCAATCAGATCATGATCCCACTGCTACCTCCTCTCTCCACATCTTTAATTTGTAGGATGAAGGCTTGTCACCCTGCTTCAAACATGACTAATGGATGAAGCATGTCTAAGAAAACCCCAACAGGTATTTTCTCAAAATTTCCTGTCCATCATGAAAGTAAAAATAACTCAATCTTACAGGTTTTGTAAGTAAGGCTAAAAGAAGAAATAGTAGTCACATTCCAGAGAAAGTGTAATCGATGTATCTTCATTGACCATGTTAAAAAAATATTCAAGAAATGCTAAGGAGCCACCTTTCTACAGCTGGGATATAAAAGTCATGCAGTTTTAAATACTAAATAGAAGTTTCTTTCCTTCAACTGTTTAAAGGCTGGGAAAAGAGCAAAGTCTACTAACAAAACTGAAGATTTAGAAAGTTGTAACTTTTTACATTTTTGGTACCATAATTGTTTCTAAGAAAGAGTATAGTGAGTTTTTCATCATATATTCTTTATTAAAATTTCTCAATTCTTAATATACCAAATCCAATTCTACTGTAAAATTTCCATCAAGGGGGAGAATTCAGTCATAAAATTCAAAGCATATACAAAATTAAGAAAACAGAAGGGATGGCATTGGGAAGGATGGGGAGAATGATGACAGGGGTAATACTGATCAAGATGCATTGTATTCAACATCTTTGTTGAATAGCAGCTCCTTTGTACACTACTTAAAGATTATTTAAAAATGCTTCCATGCACTTGTAGCTTATGCTTATGACCCACCTACTCAGGAGGCTAAGATCTGAGAATTTCAGTTGCAAGGAAGCCTGGGCAGGAAAGTTCATGAGACTCTTATCTCCAATAAACTAAACCCCCAAGAGCTGGAAATGGAGCTGTGGCTTATGTGGTAGAGCACTAGCCTTGAGCTAAAGAAGGTCAAGGACAATGCCCAAGCCTTGAGTTTAAGCCCAACACTGGGGCTTAATGTCTCATGATTGAAAAAAGTTTTAAAAATGAACAATAATTTTTAGTGTTTTTAAAATTTTTCCATCATGGATAGGAGAAGAGAAATTTTGTCTAGATTTTGTAAAGTAAACAACTATCATGAAATATGAGTGAGATGAGAGAGAGAGACAAAGAGAAGAGAGACAGAGAGAATGACAGAGAGTAGTTTAAATCTTCTGCTGACCACCTATCTACATCAATAGTTTGGTTAACAGTAACCAAAAAATAATTCCTTGCAAGCATAATACCTATCAATTAAATTTGACTGGCACCTAAATATATTTTGTTTTTAAAATAAAACTACTATATCCCTTACAACACCAGAACTACAAATCTAAAACTTAAGTGTTAGCCAGGTATGGTAATCTCATTAATTGGGGGCTGATAAAGGAAGGAGATGAGTAAAAGGCCAGCCTGGGCTATGTAGAGAAACTCTGCTTCAATAAATAAATAAATAAATACTAAATCTAATACCATACCTCCCATTAAATTAAAATTTATCTAAAAATGCTGTTATTTTAGCTCTCCAGCTACACTACATTTTTTCAACTAAGTATAGATCAGATCATATAATTTCATTTGATGAAATTTGTGGTGTGTGTGTGTGTGTGTGTGTGTGTGTGTGTGTGTGTGTGTGTGTGTGTGCATGTGTGTGCTGTGTGCGTGCCACACGCGTTTGTGTATGTGTGTGCTTGAACTTAGCAGCTAGTTCCACCCCCCGAGTTTCTTTTGCTTAAGGCTAGGCTGGCTGCTAACTGCAATCCTCAGATCTCAGCATGAGTATTTTATGTAGCTAGGATTAGAGTCATGAGCCCCCAGCACCCAACTTGAAATACATCTCACATCTCTCTCTCTTTTCTTTTTGTCCATCTTGGAGCTTGAACTCAGGGCTTGGCTGCTGTCCCTAAGCTCTTTTGATTAAGTCTAGCGCTTTACTAGTTTGACCCTTTCAACTCTACTTCAGGTTATCTGGTAGTTAATGAGATAAAGTCTTGGAGACTTTATTGCCCAGGCTAGGATTACAGGCACAACTCATTAGCACTCAGCTTGAAACACATTTTTGACATTCAAAACCAATCATAAAATTATTCATTAAACACATGATAAAATCATAAAACAAGTATATCTTCATTTTAAATTCACACCAGTCTCAGAAACATTTCCATAGCTACAATTTGAGCCAAAGAAAAAGCAGAATCCTAATGTGGAATTCAGCACTGAGTGCAAATCTAGATAAATAGATACAAGAGTGTAAGTTATCAGAAGCCTTTTATCAGGAAGCTGTCAAATGATTTGGCTGTGGAGGAACAGGGAAGAAGTGTAAACAAATAGAGGCTTATATTCGATGTGAAGTAAGTAAAAGACTGAACTATGTCACCTGAGAGTATGGATGGGTAGGGAAACATAAGGGAGAACAATGAAATAGTTGTCATTGATCAATATGCATTATACTCATAATTTTTTGTGAAGATACGTTGCTGCCTTTTTTGTGGTTTTGAACCAGTAACTTTCTGGTGGTCTGTTACAGAAGCAATAGGAACTAACATTCTTATCCACATAATCATGTATAAAAAATAATTACAAAAATATTTCTCATTGGAAAGAACCATTGTTTTGTGTATCTAGTTTTCCATATGTGCAGCTTTAGTTCCATATGGTTCTATAAGATTAGACACATTTAAAAATAGCTTAATTTCCTGACTTCTTTGAAAGGCATTTGGCTCACAAAATGGATTGACCTCTGATACACTCCACTTTTTACCAGAAGTGAAAAGACACAAAGTTTATTTCTTTTCCTATTGAAAGTAGAAAGCCTCATTCAAGAAGCTTATGTCTTTCAAACTTCATGCAAATTATAGTATGTGAACTCAATAAAGATGCAGTAGATATACCTTACAATATCTACCTGTTCTTAGCTATCCATTCCTTGTCTTTGGCCAGTATTATTATTTAGCTCATTACCAGCCTGGACTTCATAGTTCAGCTCTGCTCTCCTGAAGTCCTCCTCCTTTTTTGTCACTTGTGGGGCTTGAACTCTGAGCCTGGGAGTTGTCCTTCAGCTTGTCAGCTCAAGCCAAACACTCTACCACTTGAGCCTGACACGCTTTCCTTGCCCAGGCTGGCTTTGAACAGCAATCTTCAGATCTCAGCCTCCTGAGTAGCCAGGACTACCACCAGTAGTAGGAACCACCAGTGCCTGGCTGGAACTCTTTTCTTTTCTTTTTTCTTTTTCTTTTTCTTTTTTTTTTGGTCGGTCCTGGTCTTTATTAAGTTCTTAAATCATGTTTCGCTCCGCCAACATCTATATTAAATTAAAATTGGAATGTAATAAATACAGGCCTCTACTTCTACTAACATATTTATTGTTATGATTCTTGTGGTTCATGAACTATGCAAGTACCTCCAATTTCAGCTTTTTAGGTTTTGCTGGTTAATCAGAGATGAGTGTTGCACATGTTTTTCAGCACAGGGTATAATCTTATAGACCAAGGCCCCTGCCACTTCCACCTCACTTCACCCAATCCCCACACTCCTGGACCCTTCTTCAGTTGACCCTCACTCCTGAACTTTGTTGTTGGTCTCAACTCATGGAAGCCTCCTGCAGCCATATCTGTACCTTTTCTCTGACTAAGAAGCTTTATCAATGAGCATAGGAACCCTAAAATTAAACTGCTATCAGTCTGGACCACAGAGTTTGCTATTTAGCTGAATCTCTGCTCATAAACTAAGTTTCCATAACAGGTACATTCCTAAATATTCCTACAATTCCAATTCTTTCAGCACACAAATTTTCTTCTGTATTTTCACTTGAAACAATCATCAAGAAATCACTTCAACTTCCTTATACTCTTCCTGAAAAAGCACACTGATGAACAGTTTCTGTTTCATCATTCGCCACTATTTTTTCTCCTGTTGCAACCATGTTTCATTTTATGCCTACAATAATTAGCCTGTATCAACCTTTTCCTATTTTTCATTCATTCTTTTCCTCCACTAAAAATGTCATATTAAATTAAAATAAAAAAGTAATACATATATCACCCCCAATTTATTTTCCCAATAATAATTATTGTTGCATTTTTATGTGCTTTGTGAAGGCCATTTTCTTCCTCTTATTATTTTCTTATTATTCTTTCCTTCTGTTCTCTCATCTCTTCTCTCTTCTACCTCTGTCTTCTCTTCTCTCTACTCTTTCCTACATCTTCTATCTTCTCTCTCTTCCCTTCTCCTATCTCTCTCTCTTATCACTTCCAAGGTATACTTGAAGCTCCCAAATTCTCTTATTGCTTTTTGAGCTAGAACTAAAAACACAAACTATACCACCAGTCAAGTTCCTTTTTTGTTCTTCCTTAGTTTTTAGATTATTGGAGATAGATTCTTATGCATTTTTCTGAACAGGCCTGCTTTGAGTTCTGTTCCTCCAGTCTCCATCTCAAGGCCTCATAGAATGACAGACATCATTTACCAGGGCCCAGCTTGTGCTAATTATCTACCACAACCTCTTATGGGCTGATACAATTTTTCTGTTCTTTTCACACGCTGAGCCTTGAAGGGTATTCATAAATGCTTCATTCCAAAATCTAGTGGATTTTGTGAGGTTCTCACTGGAATGGTCTTTTGGCCATTACTGAATTCACAAATGTTGCCCTGAACAATTTCTACATTCTCTGACTTATCTCATTTTCACCTTCACTTATAACCCTTCTGATTTTATCTGTTCTTAAGTTTTCCTTACAATGATTCTAGGAAGTATGAATGACAAGTTTCCAGTAGGGTATACTTTACTGTGCTTAATAAAAATAGAAAGAAGAAAGTTAAGACTATCTTGTGAAAATTTTAAAAACTCAAAATCTTATGTTGGCATAAAAGAAAATTCTTGACATTCTGAAAAAGTTTAGTTTTCTCCATAAGAAGAATGCTTCTAAAGAAAGACATCATGAAGCAAGGTGATGATGGCTCATGTTTGTAAACCTAGCTGGCATTCCAAGAATCTTAGATCTGAAGATTATAGTTCACAGTCAGCCCAGAGTAGAAAGACTGTAACCATCAAAAATCTGGAAGTGCAATGTGGTTTCAAGTAGTAGAAGTGGTAGGGCACTTGTGTTGAGCAAAAAAGCTCATAGAGACAACAGTGAGTCAAGACTAGGCACAGGCTTAAAGCTACTTGCAAACACTAGAATAACTAAGAGAAGACCCATACTTTTCAAGTGGAAAAAAGAAGAATCCAGGAAGAATTCCAGAATCAGGAACAGATAACTGAATATGGTCACACTGTAATTTTATCTCAATAGCAATCTATTATGCTTTAATTCTGTAAGTTTTTTTATTGTGAAAATACTGTACATAGGGGTTACAATTACATGGGCAAAATAATGAGTACATTTCTTATCAAGCGTTGTAGCCTCCTCCTTTGTTTCCCCTTCCCATCCCTTCCCATCCTCCCCTCGCCCCCAATCCTCCCCGCTCCGCCGCCCACCTGCACCAAAATTGTAAAGTTCATTTTTCGACATAACGACTTGTACATCTCATTGTTGCAAGGAGTCCACCTGTATCCCTATTTAAATGATTTGTTTTTCCCCTTCCCCTCCACAAATTATACCGACATCAAATACAGTGGAAGCAGGGGTTATACTGTGGAGGAGGGACATACAAAGCAACAAAGAAATAATCTTATAAATGTGTTTGAAACAATCACATGAAAGAAGAAACATTTGAATACATATCTTAGGGTTAAATTCTGTAAGTTTTTTTTTTGTTTGTTTGTTTTTTGGGTCTGGTCATGGTGCCTGAACTCTGTTCTGGGCGCTGCCCCTCAGTTCTTCAGCTCAAGGCTAGCGCTCTACTACTTGTGAGCCACAGTGCCACTTTTGGCTTTTTTTTCCTGCTTATGTGGTGCTGAGGAATCGAACTCAGGGCCTCATGCATGTAAGGCAAGCGCTCTACCACTGAGCCACCTTCCCAGCCCCAATTCTGTAAGTTTTAAGAAGATAATTTTTCTTTTTTTCTCTTCTCTTCTCTCTCCTCTCTTTCTCATACTTTCTCTGCCCCTACTCTAATCCTCCCCTTCACCTCATCCCACACACAATGCTCCATGTGAACGACTTCAGGATTGTCTTTAAAACTCCCAGAAAAAAATCCTTATTTTACTGATCTTTGCAATAAAAGAACATATAGCACAACAAGGAATTAAACCGTAGATAATAATGCCTGCCTGGCTTGCACATTACAAAATAAGGGTAACCCAGAGCAAGATGATTAATACATAAATGGTATGTTAAATTTTAATTTTTTCGTAAAAACATTTAAAAATTACAAATTTGTTTCCATTATTACTAGACGCATTTAGTTCAGGGGAATAAATTTCTGGGTATCAAAGATTGAAACATATGAGCCTGTGAGTTAACTACATTAACTGCAATGTGCTATCCTTGGTTTCCAATATCTCTTGGCCATTTCATATCACAAACTGTATTTCATACACACTTCCAAATTTACGAAAATTTCATTTGTTTTATCATTGTTAAAATTAACACCAAAGCCTTTAACAGACTTTTGTAGTATCCAAATTTCCCTAGACTATGAATACAGTGGCCTCTAAGTGTTTGGGCAGGTACAACCAGAAAAATACAGCTGAAGATAGTCTTCTAGAGCAATTTCCAATACAATCCTTCTTCCATTTGAACCGTGTCCATATTTCTGTCTGTAGGCTGATTTCCTTCAATCCCAACAGATTTGCCCATTAATCTCTGGGGACATTATTTTAGTGCATCTCTAGCCAACATCTCAAAACTATTCAAAATACTTTCTGTAAAACAATTCCAAAGACTTCTCAACTACATCATCAAGAATCACTACAACAACACAACAACTATATTTTGGACACCAACTTCCTTCATTAACTACTTCTCTATTCACTGTTACAAAACGCATCATAAAACCACTTAAGAAACAAATTATATTGGCTTCCAATTTTCATTTAACATCTATGGAAAAGAATGATATAGTAAAGCAATTCATACCACAGTGGCCAGGAATCAAAGAAAAGGGAATACAAAAATGGGTTAGGCATAGTATACCTTAAGAAGATATTTCTTGGTGAACTACTTCTAGCTATGACCCACAAGAAACAATTTTGAGGGAGAGAAAAACCTGTTAGGTAAAAGTTTTTTTTTAAAGTTGTGAATTGACATGGTAGGGGATAACATGTGTGCTCTCCCATGTTTCCTGATGGCTACCTATGGGGCCCCTTGAAACAAAGATTTCCAGAGCATAAAATAAAAATCTTTTATACTTAAGGTTGGCCACATATCCCCTGGGGGAAAATAACAAACCACTAGTGGGACTTTCTTGCCTGAAAATAATATTGTGTATGTCGTCCTCCTCACCCTCCTCTTCCCGCTCCTCTTCCCGCTCCTCCTCCTCCCTTCTCCTCCCGCCTCTTCCTTCCTCCTTCTTCTTCTAAACCAGAACACTGTTAATTTCATTGTTGGGGCAAAAGCTCAGACACCTTGAATGCAGTGGTTTAATGAACACATAAGGAACCAACATCCCCGTCTCCTTCAAAAACTCCTTTTTTAAAATGTTGTTAGCCAGAAGCCTGTAGCTTACTCCTGTAATCCTAGCTACTTGGGAGGCTGAGATCTGAGGCTCGAGGTTCAATGCCAGCCTGGGCAGAAAAGTTCGTGAGACTCTTATATCCAATAAACCACTAGAAAACCGGAAATGGTGCTGTGACTCAGGGGTAGCGCACTTGCCTTGATGTGAAAAGTACAGGGACAGCACCCAACCCTAGTTCAAGCTGACTAATAAATAAATAAGTAAACAAGTAAGTAAGTAAGTAAGTGAATACATGTTATTGTAAATATGATGTACAGAGGAGTTACAGTTACTCAGGTAATGTGCACATGTTCTTTTGAATTGTGTTACCCCCACCTCCTTCATTCTCTTCTGAAAGACCAAGGCCTAAACCAGAGTATACTTCCCTTTCTACCCGAGGAAACAATGTCTGAATGAAGAAAAGAATCCTATTTCAGTGTACCACATACTCTCTGTCATTAAAAAAAATCAGAAAATGATTATAATCTTTCCCTAGAGATATTTTCTTCATGGTTAAGTGTCCACAGAGGCCATGTATCCATCTTTCTGAGAAATTAATCATGTTCTATTGCTCTAACTGTGGACAGACTTTGTGGTTCCATGGATTGACAAAAGTTAAAGCACAGGCAAATCAGTCATATCTTGGGTATTCAACAAGCTAATTCTCCCTAATTCCAAAGAACCCTTTCTCTAAAGAATAGTCCTTTATCTTCCATGCTCAGGCCTAAATTTAAAAAAAAAATAGTAATCATCTTTTGATGACCAAAAGGTCTATCTAATAATACTCTCAACTAATATTTACATGTATCATTCTTGTACACTGGTCAATCAGGCAGTAACTGTGAAAAAGGCTTTCTTTGCCACCAGAATTATAGAAAGCAATTGACTAGTTGTTATGGACAGCTCCAATTTGGAGCTCAACATTTATGCATGCTTAATGCAGTTAGACCCACACTTACTATGCACACTTATATTTTAATATGAAATGGCCTTATCATAAAGGTCATTATCAATTTAAAGGTTGGACACCATATCTCAATCAGGTCTAATAAAAATACTGACCTTTTAAAACTAACTCTGGGCACTGGTTGCTCACACCTATTATCCTAATTATTCAGGAGACTGAGATCTGAAGATCACAGTTCGAAGCTAGCCTGGGCTAGAAAGTCCCCATAACTCTTATTTCCAATTAACCACCAGAAAACCAGAAGTGGTTCTGTGGCTCAAAGTGGTAGAGTGCTGCCTTGAGCAAAAGAGCTCAGAGACAGCACCCTGCCCCTGTATTCAAGCCAAACAACTCAAAACAACAACAACAAAACATAAGTCTGGCCAAACCAAGGGGAAAATAGGGGACAATTTTAAGTTCAAGTATCAAATAAAGTTTTGAGATTTGGTTAGTGATAGTTTATGGATTTTGATAAATATGTTTTCTAACTTTTACAATAAACATACCAGTAATATTGCTTTTCATTCTAGATATAGGGTTATTTTATTTTCTCTAAAACTGTCATCTGATCCAGGAGCCAGTGGCTCATGCCTGTAATACTAGCTACTCAGGAGGCTGAGATCTGAGGATCACAGTTCAAATCCATCCTGAGTACAAAAGTTTCTGAAACTCTTATCACCAATAAACCGCCAGAAAACCGGAAGTGTCACTGTAGCTCAAGTGGTATAGTGCTCGCTTTGAGCTGAAGAGCTGAGGGACAGCACTTAGGCCCAGAGTTCAAGCCCCACGACCGACAAAAAATAAAACAAAACAAAAACAAAAAAACTGTCATCTGAGTTCAAAAGTTTTAAAATACCAGCTTTACAAAGTATAAAGTTTTAAGAATACAAACTAAAGAAAGAAAAAGATCGTGAAGAGGAGATGAAGACATATGATGGAGAAAATTTTTGGAAAAGGTTTCATGATTTTGTATAAGAAAAAAATCCTGGGAAGTGGCACTGTGCTCAAGTGGTAGAGTGTGACCCTGGAGCTGAAGAGCTGAGGGACAGTGCCCAGGCCCAGAGTTCAGGCACCATGACTGACAAAAAGAAAAAAGAAAAAAATCACGAAAGAGTAAGGTTACTAAAAGAATTAAGACAAACCTCAGAAAGTTCAAGGAGATAATAAAGGGTAGGAGAGTATGTTTTCAAATATAGGTAAATAGATAGATAGAACTTACAAAATAATTACATGTGATTAGATTGGCTATAATTCAAATAATTGTCCACGGGTCTTACTTAGGTCATATTATTATGAAGCAAATGAGTTCTTACAAATATTCCAAAGTGACTTAGAAAATATTATCAAAGTAATTTCTTGTGTACTATTGAGTGATATCAATCTTTTGACTACTTGAAAAACTGTATCCTAAGTCAATATTCAATCAAGTGACATCTATCTCAGGATCTTTTATTGATCATCATACAACTAAGTATGTAAAAACTGTTGTTATGGGGCTGGGAAGGTGGCTCCGTGGTAGAGCACTTGCCTTGCATGCTCGAGGCCCTGGGTTCGATTCCTCAGCACCACAAAAGAAAAAAGAAAAAAAAGCCAGAAGGGGCGCTATGGTTCAAGTGATAGAGCGCTAGCGTTGAGTTGAAGAGCTGAGGGACAGCGCCCACAAAACAAAACCAAAAATATTGTTAATTGTTGCTGTCTTTATATTTTAGTTCCTCTATATGAACCCATTTTAGGATACAAAGCTGACAAAGATAGGACACCAAGCAGGTACCCTTAAATTAATTATACCACACCAATCAAGCTTTTGTCCATGAGTCCCTATTGCAGTGATAGCTTTTCAAACTTAATGGGTTCAAGGTAATCCCTGTTTGGGAGTCATTTCTATTTATCATACTGTTGCTGCAATTTGGCCAGTTTTATTGACAGATTCCCTCCTTCCTGGCCTGTTAGTATTCTGACTGAAATGTAGAATATTACATGAACTGAGATATCTCATCACAGCACTGAACAAAATCACTTTCTGGATACTTTCTCAGCAACAAGAAAGATCAAAGTTTATCATGGGACAAAGTTTATCAAGGGAACAAAGTTTATCAAAGGCCAACACAGAGCCACTTGAAAGAAATAACTGCTCAGGTAAGAAGTGATACTCCAAGTGAAATCACTTGTGCTTGTAATTTCAAAATTAACTAAAGGTCGAGAAAAATATTTATAAGCATAGTACCTGATGCTGATGCCCCAACAAGATGGGAATTTGTACCCTTGCCTTTCTTTTTTTTTTTTTTTTTTTGTATGTAATATATTTTTATTGTGAAAACACTGTACAGAGGGGTTACAATTACATGGGAAAGATAATGAGTACATTTCTTATCAAGCCTCCTCCTTGGTTTCCCGTTCCTATTCCTTCCCATCCCCCCCCCAATCCTCCCCATTCCCACCCCTCTCACCAAAGTTGTAAAGCTTGTTTTCTACATAACGACTTGCAAATCTCCTTGTTGCAATGGGTCTACCTGTATCAATATTTAAACGATTTGTTTTTCCCCTTCCCCTCCACAAATTATACCGACATCAAATACAGTAAAAGCAGGGTTTATACTCTGGGGGAGGGACATACAAAGCAACAAAGCAATAATCTTATAAATGCGTTAGAAACAATCGCATGAAAGAAAGAAAATTTGAATATATATCATAGGGTTCATTTACCTAACATCACATTATCTAATCTTTTCTGCTTCACTCACACATATATTAAATATTGCAAATAAGGGAAACCATGGGACCTATGTTTCTTTGGGCCTGGCTTACTTCACTTAATATAATTTTTTCCAAGCCTTTCCATTTCCTAACAAATGGGGCAATGTCATTCTTTCTGATGGAGGCATAGAATTCCTTGTCTTTCTGTCACCAGCTATTAATAAGGCTCCACAAAAAAAAAAAAAAAAAAAAAAAAAAAAAACCTGAGATATTCCTTTCCATATACGGTGCTAACAACTTGAAATACCATGAAGCCTAGATTAAGAAATAGAAGACATTTTTCATGTGATCTAGTCAACAATAATTTGTAGCTAATTTCTTAGTCCAAATGTTTATAGATCTACAGTAACAAACTGACTTCCTAGCAGCTATGATTTCATTTTTAAAAATTCTCAATTACAGATATGTGGATATAGGCAAAGGGCATGTCAAAGGGATGTCAGAACAAATCTTGTTCAAACTAACATCTAGAATAATCCCCACAACACATATCAACTTAGACAGTAAGATCCTCAACATGGGTCTCAGGAGAGATACCTGGTTTGGGTTGCCTTGACTATTACCTTTCCTGAGACCTCTATCTAATACAATAATTCTGGTATTTGGCCCCTCTAGTTTCAAGCTGATTGTTAAGCTTGAGATTGGAGCCTATCAAGCTACAAATTGCCATTAAAAGAAACTTAATATAAATTGTCCTTTGTAGTTTTAATGTATTCCAAAAGGACAACACACAAACTATATGCTATCTGCCTAAAAGACCCTTCCTTCTAGGAGGATGACAAACAAACTTGCTGCACTCTCCTCTCAGCAAAAGTGGCCTGGAGAAATCATTGCCAAGAGAGGCAGCATTACAGGGCAGGTCTCTAACAACCTGAATCTAATGGTTAACAAAAATAACAGCTTCCAAGATTTTTCCAAACTTCAGTTTACCTGCACAAAAATAACAGGTTTAAAATTTCCCAAACTTCATTTTTATCCTGTGGAACTTTATCCACATGTACATCTTAGCAATAGAACGTAGTTTCAAAAGAGCCACAACACTTCCTCTCCACCAGAGGAAATACACTCATTGAAGCCCAACTATAGAATGAATCCTGTCACTGAAGTACAGATTATATAAAACAAAGAATTTAGCCAACCTACAGAAGCCCGAAGTAGATAGAGCACACCAAAAGATAAGAAAAAGTCACATCTTGTTGAAAAGAGATTCACTATGTCACATATTATTTAACAAAGAAAAAAAGGTACAGTTGCAGATTGAGAAAACACTATCCAAGGTCTGCAGGCTTGGGAATACCTGCCTGAGAGGAAAGACCAGAGGGCTGTGAATCTTTATCACTAGGGCGCTCTAGGAAATCTGTGTCTATGAGAAAAACAGCTCAAATAAATCGAAGAAATGGAATCATTTGAATGAGAATGAAGCTGGTTTCTGCCAAACAGGCTTGGGACTCCCTGCTGAATCAAAGAATAGACACATAGCACCAGCCAGCAGCAAAATCTCAGAGGTCCTTTCCTCCACCTAAAGTTTCAATTGAAGTTTATAATACACACAGAGGGCAATATTGCCAGAACCAAAACATCAAAATTTCTGTGTTTTATTTATTGACTCAATTGTTCAACTCTGGTTTTTCCAAATTGTGATTTATAATAAGGCCATTTAACTTCACCAATCATTTAATCCATTTAATATTTGATTTCTCTCTTCTTTAGTCTCTATTTTGTTTATTTTTAAACTGAAGCTATCATATCTGAATCACATCCTAACAATCCTTTCTTTGAAATATATTTCCATCCCTTCATTGCCACTTCTCCTCATCTATACTACCCATACCTCATCATCCAAGATATGAACAAATTCAGAGAGGATGGATGAAAAAAGACCTTACAAACAAACTCATCAGGAATTAAGGAGTAACTATACTTATAACGAAATCAATTGCAGGTCAAAATCAGTAAGAAGAGACTAAAATATTATCACCTCGTATAAAAAATGCAATGAATGTTCCATGAAGAAGAAATTATGGGGGTCAACATGTATTCACTTAATAGAGGAACACCAATTCAACAAACAATCCTGGACTTACCAGTACTGACAAAATCCAAAATAAATAAAAAATAATAATAAAACCCATTTTGTTTTATTATTATTCACATCTAAGGTGAATCTCTTCTTTAGTTAACTGGTTTTTTGGTGTGAGTGAAATATGGATATGAATCTAAGTAACTTGACTGACATCTTGGCATCTTGCTATTAATTATAGATGGGGACTTTCCAAACGCTAGAGGTTATAGAGGACACTCTTTGGACTGTCATAACTGTCATGGGCTCCAGGAAACTACCACTTCATCTAGGTAATTGGGGTCCTGATTGTCCTTTATTTTCCCTATGAATCATCACTTTATTAAAATTAAGTATCCCCACATAATCATTTAACCTATATATTATCACTTTGTTAGAGTTAACTATCCCCACCTATTTTGCCTATGTATAACCATTTTATTAAGAATAAGTATATTCACTTTGCCTTTGTATAACCACTATTATTAGGAATAATATCCTCATTTAGCTTGTTTTGTTTTATGTATGACACTTTTGTTAGATTGTTAAGATTTGTTCTTCACCTGAAGTACACGTCCTTGTCTTTAGAAACTATGTGCTAGCTCTGTTTTGGGCTTCTGGTCTTTCAGACAGGAGTCCACCATGCAGTCACTGGCTTTTTAATAAATACTCCAAATTCGACCTTCTAAATTGTGGCATCTCTGAATCCCAATAATTGAGAGTACCTTACAACAAGAGTACATAAAGTCTTCCATTAACAAACACATTTTACAAACATATATACATATAGATATACCTATATATCTATATGTATATATACTTATATATCTGAATGTATATATATATATATATATATATATATATATATATTTCCTCTAAAATCAGGAAAAAGACAGGATATTCATTTTCTCTACTAATTTCCAATAAAGTGCTGAAATTCCTAACCTAAGCAATAAAAGGAAATGATACAAAAGGAACCCAAAGAGGGAAAGAAGTAAGGAAATTATCCTCATAAACAGATAAAAACTTACTTCTGAAGTACCTAGATAAACCCCTCATTCTCAGGTGCTGAAGCCAATGAATACTTACAGCAAATGAGCAGCAAAAGAAAGGAAAAGTAAAGGAAGGAAAGAGAAAAAATCCATTCTTTCCCATATATGAAAAAAAATGAAGTTGAGGATTAAATTGGGAAAGAAATGCTGTTTGTAATACTCTGAAAAAAGTAAATTAAAATACCAAGTAATCAATATATATATATAGATAGATAGATTACTTGGTATATATATATATATATATATATATTATATATATAATATATTATATATATAATATATATATTATATATATTAACAGCTGAAGGACCACTACAACTAAAACTTATAAAATATTGAAGAAATAAACTGAAGAAATGATTAGGAGTGGAAATACCTCCAAGTTCTCAGACTTGCAAAATTAGTATTGTGAAAATGGACATACTGCCAAAGGAAATCTACAAATTCAGTACAACATACATAAAAATCCCAATGTCATTTTTGACTGAGATAAAGACAATATAAAAATTCTAATGAAAGTTCTAGAACAACAGAAGGAATTTTGGGTAAATTAGCAATAATGAACGAAGGTATGACATTCCAAAACTTTAACTTTACAACGAGCTACAGTAGCAAGTAAGATTGGTACTGGCACAAAAATAGGTTTGAAGACCAGTAGTATAAACTAGAAGTCGCATTAATAAACCCATATACTTGCATGCATCTGGGATTTGATAAAAGTAGTAAAAAGTACATGTTGGAAAAAATGGCAATCTTTAACCAATGGGGTTAGGAAAATTGGATATTTGAATATGGCTGGCACCTTATTGGTTACAAGGTTGGGTGGCAGGACCTAGCATCTTGTCTTCTTGCTGGGGGAAGGAAATGCCCCCACCCATCACCTACCTCCCAGGTGATGGGCATGCCTGGAACCATGGAGGCTGTAGCCAGCACTTGGCTGAGAAGTTAATGAATCTGTCAGTCCATTGCCTGGGACTGGGAATTTCCTGTGGCCCTGCCCTGGGCTTGGGAACTATTTAGGCCCAGACCAGCCTAGCTGCCTCTACCAACATGTCTCCATGATCCTGTCCTGTGTCCTGTCTTCTGGCTTGTCTCTGGTCATCATGGCATCCCAAATTTTGTTCTCCATCAGAGCTGAATTAGCTTGCTGGTATTGTTTTTGTTCTTTTCTTCCTCTCTCTCGTTTTTCCTAATTCTGTTTTGTGTAGTTGAGTGTTGCAGGCCTTTGTAACTACGGTCTGCCTGTAGCCTGCTAATTGTATAATAAAGACTCCAATATTTTATATTAAAAAATGTGGCTTCTGGGATGATTCACCTTATAACACATCCATATGTAAAAAAACCAAAGCTGGATCTCTTGACTGTCACACTGTCTACTCAAAATGGAACAAACACTTCAATTTAAGACCTAAAATCTTGAAACAAATACAAGACTGGTTAGGAGGAACACTAAAACTACTGGCATATTAGGAAGGAACTTTCTGAATACAGACCAGGGGTTCAGCTTATTGATAATTGAGAAATCATTTTGTAACAAGGCAAAAAATGTCTGTACAGCAAAGTTTGAATTTAATCAAGAAAAAAAAAATCAATGTACTGATAGCCAAAGTACAGCCATTCTGGGATGATTCACCTTATAACACATCCATATGTAAAAAAACCAAAGCTGGATCTCTTGACTGTCACACTGTCTACTCAAAATGGAACAAACACTTCAATTTAAGACCTAAAATCTTGAAACAAATACAAGACTGGTTAGGAGGAACACTAAAACTACTGGCATATTAGGAAGGAACTTTCTGAATACAGACCAGGGGTTCAGCTTATTGATAATTGAGAAATCATTTTGTAACAAGGCAAAAAATGTCTGTACAGCAAAGTTTGAATTTAATCAAGAAAAAAAAAATCAATGTACTGATAGCCAAAGTACAGCCATTCTGGACTTTTGAAGGCCTTTACTGAAAGTATCCATTGTGAAGGCCTTTACTGAAAGTATCCATTGTGAGGACTTTTACTGAAAGTATGAACTCAGGTTCCTGGAAAAACTGCAAAATGTCCTAATAACATTCTGCCCTAGCTACAGCCTAGCAATAGCCATCAGTGGATGACAGGAAGGTACCTAAAGCTCCAGATGTTTCTTAAGATAACATAGTTAACATAGTTTGCTGCTTAACAACTTAGCTCATGCAAGCCAGCCAATAAGATTGTTACAAGATTCACTCATTAAATTTCAACCAATCATGTAACCCTTAAGTTGGAAACCCCCTACCCTTGCTAAACTGGGAAGTCAGGGCTCTCAACTCTGACCTGCTCCACAGGTGCCTGTTGTGAGTCCAGGCTGGAGTTTGCAATAAATGACTCTCGTGTGCTTGCATCAGAATCAGTTCCTTGGTGGTCTTTGGGAATCCTTATCTGGGCATAAGATCTCAAAATGGAACATCTTTATCAGCTATACATCTGACAAGGGCATAATATCCACAATAGACAAGGCACTCCCAAACTAAGCTGTCCTAAATTCAGTAAACCAATGAGTGGACAAAGAAATCACATAATTTCTCACAAAAAGAAGAAAGAATTACCAATAAAGACATGAGGAAATGCTCAAAATTCTCATTTTAATATGAATCAAAGTTATATTGCGATTTCATCTTACCCCTGTGAAAGCATCCTATATCAAGTATACAAAAAATAAATGCTGGTTGTGAGTTGAGGAAAAAGGAGCTTTAGTATACTGTTAGTGGGAATGAATGTAGTGTAATATTCAGGAAGACAGATTAAATATTCCTAAAAACTCAACATAAAACTAGCTTGTGATCAAGCAATACCATTTTTGGTCATCTATCCTGAATATTACAAGTCAGTTTGCAGTAAAGACTCTTGAGCATCTATGTTTCTTTTTTCACAGTTTTCTATAACCAAGGAAATCAAACCGCCCAATGCTTTCTGAGCGGATAATGAAAATGTTGTGTGTATTATATATGTATATATATATATATATATATATATATATATATATATATATATAAACACTTTTAAATCAAATGTATAGCATAAATTATTACTCCTTTTAAATTCTTTGATAACTGATTAATAAGAAAAGTCAAAGGAATAAAATTGTTCTCTTGCTTTCCCTTACCTAGTTTTCCTGAATCATGTCTCTACTTTGTGTGATCACCTCCAACCATAGGCTACAGAGAATTACTAAACCTGGAAACTTGCTACTCTCTTCTTGAAAGGTTCTTCAGTTGTTCCACTCAGTATGATTATATCATCTTCTGCCATCAAAATAAATATAACACAATGGCTACCACAGAGTGCTATTTATTCATTCATTAGTTAACAGATTTAGCTGAGAGTAAAGCACTGGGTAACTGTATTCATACACACGCCTGTTCTCCTATGTCAGTTGAGGCCTCATTATCAACCAAAATAAAACCTTAAGTTCTATGACAAACAGCTGCTTGTCTCAAAACATGGCAATTGGTTCTGAGAAAGCAAATATTTTTAAGCGGTCCACTTAAGAGGACTTCTTAGGGTAACAAAACTAAACATGTTGCAATGTACAGAGAAGACATTATAAAATCAACTAAGACTTCACAATTGCTGTATGAAAGACAATCAGTCATTGACACTTTATTGGTTCAAACGTATTGGGTGGTCTATTTGTTCGTTGCCAGACTTATCAATCACACCAATCAACCATCTATGTATTATTCTTGACTTCCATATTGCACCCTCCCTCTCTGTTTTCTTTCTCTTTTTCTTTTTAAAATGGAAACCATCACATCTGAACCATAGTTTCTACAAGTTAATCCTCTTTCAAATTGGGCTGTAGATCCCAACTGTGTAAAATGTTAAGGGATCCCAGAAACCTAAAGAGGAGAATGGGCAGCCATCTTACAACAGACTGAAAAGACCACTGACAGCAACTACTATAGGAAAAGTATTTTGGAGAACGACAGTACACTATCTTCTAGAGTCTGGTTTAACAAGGAAAGCTACAGCTAAAGATTCTTAAAATTACTCTTTGTAAGCCTATTAGCTATTAATCTGTATAAGATTATCTCTGGTTTCTCCAAGTTGTAAATCAGAAGGAGGTGATTCACCTTTCAATCTTACCACACTTTTCCCCATTTTTTCTTCCTTGCTCTTCTTAAGGGAAATGATTGTATCTGAAATATAATAGCCACCAATTATTCCTTTCTTCCTTTCTTTTTGTTTCTTTCTTTTTTTTTTTTTTTTTTTTTTTTTGCAGTCACAGGTTTTAAACTCTGGGCTTCGGCACTGTCTCTGACCTCTTTTGTTCATGGATGATGCTCTACTACTTTGAGCCACAGCTCTACTTCTGGTTTTCTGGTGGTTTTAGAGATAAGAATCTTACCAATCAACCTTCTCCATTTAATCCTTGAGCTTCATATCACCAAACTTTTCCCCCTTTTTTTTCTTTTTCACACTTCTTTAATGGAAATCATCTTATCAGAACCATATTTCCCAACAATTATTGCTATCATATCTGAGTTTCAATCCCTGTATACAGTAATATATATTACTCATGTATCTCCCACCTCCATTCCCTAATTTTTATCAATAACAAACTACCTCCTAATAATCTGCTCAAATAATGATCATTTGTTTTTCTGTTCTATTTCCTTTGCTGTGTTTTTTATTTCAGCCTTCTATTTCCTGTTTCTGAATGTCCTATTGGCTAATGTACTTCTTTCTCTTCTTCTATTATCCTTTCGCTTTTTTCCTTGTCATTCCTCAGACTCCTTATTGCTGAAGTTTGCACCTAAACATCTGTGTATGCATTTATTCTTTTCTCCACAGTTTCACAATACGGGGTCAATACCACATTAGATACCTTTCCCCTCCCCTGAATAACTCATTTCATCTCCCCACTAACCTGTGCTGTAAATACCTACTCTCAATACTTCCCAACCAATATTGTAAAATACTTCCAATTATTCCAACAGAACTTCCCCTTCATCTCTGAATTACTCCTACTCTGTGAATTATAACCTTCTAGAACAGGAAGTCGCTCAGGAAAATTCATATATTTATACTAATTACTTATTTTTTTTCAAAAGTCAAGGGTACAGGATAGATTCTATTAGTGTTACAGGGTACAGGAGAAATCATGAACAAATTTCATGTACTTGAGTTAAAGTAAATTGAATATTGAGTGATGTAATGACAATAAAAGTAAGAAGAGTTGTACATATATTTAAGAGATGATCCATGACACACACACACACATAAAATGAATTCAAACAACACTAAAGTTCTAAAAATGTCATATCCTGTATTTTAAAAAGTCCTTGATTCCAACACAATAGTATGATATGTACAAAAATTGGTAAATAAGTACACAACAAGCATGAAAATAAAAAATACAAATAAGAAACCACTATGCATGGTGACAAATGCTTCTTATTTTCAACATGCTGGGTGCTAAGGCAGAACAATTGAGTGTTTATGGACAGCCTGTGCTAAAATAATAAAATTCTGTGGGAAAACAAAACCAAACAAACATAAGAATAAAAAAGTTTGTATGTGATCAACTCAAAGAAAAAATAAAAGTAATAACTCAGGGACACATAACATAGCAACAGATTCTCAAGGGGAATAAGGGAAGATAAAATTTGGCATATAACCAAGAAACCACACAGAAGAAAGTCAAAGTAGAAAAGTACATAGAGGGGGAAGAATGCTAACAGTTCTCTGGACCAGGAGAGGGAATAAGAAGTCAGCAAGACTTTTGATTTTTATCAATTTTTAACAAGTTATCCAACCTAGGGATCCGTAAACTCAGTGGTAGGAAAAATAAACCAAAATAAAGAGAAAATAAGTGAAATGAGGCAAAGCCCTCAATCAATTTTCCTATTTTTTAAAATATGTGGTTTCAACTAGAGAGAAAATAATGCTAATAACAATACCTAACTGCTAGCCAGCTACTGGAGGTTCACACATGCAATCCTAATAACTCAGGAGATAGAGATATGAGGACTGCAGTTCAAAGACAGTCAGAAGGTCAATCAGACCTCTTACTCCAATTGCACAGCAAAAAACTGAAGTTGTGATGCAAGTGGTAGAACTCCAGATTTGAACAAAGAGGAAATGAGATCCTGCATTGAGCTCCAGTTCTAACATAAAGCACACCCCAACAAATAACTAGTATGTTGCTGGCAATGATAGGAAAGATACTACATTTAAATCTGTATTTCATAGCTAAAATATAAATAAATTCATATATAGTTTAAATGAAGTCATGAAAGCATTTGAAGAAAACAGACATCAAGTTTTCTAACTGTGGTGTCAGGGAAAATTCTAAAAGCAAAACACAAAAATAAAAAGTAAGAAAATACCAAAAAATATTTGAAAAAATCATTTTTATATGCATGATAGGGTGACCTCTACAGTGATTGGTTAGTTCCTTTTCCTCCCCTTTTATGCCATGCAGGATTTTTTGCTTTAAAAATGTTTGTTGTGTGATAATAAATTCCTGCTTGACTTGACTCCCTGCTGCATCTGTCTGTCTCTGAGGCTAAGGGAGGCTGGGGAATGGGCAAGTGGCCCACTTACCTTTCCTCGGACCCTGTCCATCTTCCATGAGATGGACAAAAACCCAACAGATATGTTTATGGTTTATAAAAATTAATTTGCAATACATTTGATAGTTAATATCATAAACTTTTTAAAAGGTTTTAAAGCCTTTACATACAAGTGTGCAGGCAGCAAAATGAATACTACAACTTTTTTTAGTTGTTTTTCAAAACTCGCTAAAATGAAATCTTTCTATTCTACAGTAGTGGCTCACACTTTTAATCATAGCATCTCAGAAGGCTGAGGGTCTTAGCTCAAAGACAGCCCAAGCAAGAATGTCCTTAAGACTCTCATTTCTAATTATACACCAAAAAGCTACAAGTAGAGTTTATAGCTCAATTTGTAGAGGACAATAAACTACAAAGCACCAGTAAGGCCCTGAGTTTCCTCCCCAGTACTGGCACAAAAGACAAAATAAAACATATTTTTAATCAAATGAAATAAATTCATGTATTACTGAGAGTAATATAAATTGTCATAAATTTTCTAGAAGGCCCATTGAAAATATGTATAAAAAGTACTAAATGCACAAATGTTCTTTAATCAGTTGGCCTTTTACTCAGTGTAGCAAACATTAAAATTAAGGCAGCTTGGTAAGATAAAGTAATACTTATCTTAACTTAAAAGTACTATTCTAAGATATTAAAAGTTGCTGCCAGTATTTCTCATTCTCATTTCTTGCTTCCTACCTCAACATATAAGATTAATAAACTAATATTATTAAATAACCAATATTATCTACTGGTTAGCAAGAACTTTTCCAGCGACTGAAGGAAAATAAACTCCTCCAACAGCTCACTCAAAAAGTTCACTTCATCTTCTACCACAAAGTACATCTATTCACTTTCAATTCACCTATTGCCTTTATAAATATAATCCCTTTCCTGCTTCTAGTGACTAAAAATCCAAATGGTCATCTTCTTCATAAACAACCTCAGTAAAGATACAGCACAATTACATCCTTGGACTCACATGACTTAACCAAAAGAAAACTTCAGTTAAAGAGGTAGCAAGGCATTTGTTAATGGAATATATAAATTAATCTATTCCATTACCATTTGCTCTATACCTGCTGCATGAAAGCAGGACACATTTTCTAGAGCTAGGATTAGAACTCAGAAATCAAGACTCAAGTTCAAGAATAAATATAACAAGCACTTTGGAAAAACGAGGAATGGAAGGGTATCAATTCGTTATCATCACAGTGATTGAGAATTGTATCCTCCCTTCCCTCCCTGAGTCTCACTGAAGATTATGTGACAGGGAATTAGTTCTTTGCAAAGAGCACAGAGTTCATTTTTGAGATTCCAGCCAGCAACATTTTCTGGATTATGAGGGAGATAGGTAGCTTAGGTGCTACCTGTCATCTGTACCTAGATACTGAATCCCCTTACATAAAATCCTCTGTATTTATTCAACATTTTCAATGGCATGCTAATTTCTTTTATTGTTTCTTTGTTCATTTTTTTGGTTTTTGATTGTAAAAATACTGAACAGAGGAGTTACAGTTACATGAAGATGGTAATGAATACATTTCATATCAAGCATTATTAGCTGCTATGTTTTTAATATCTTAAATTTCTTAATTATTTTATTCATGCCTTAAGAGGACTAGAATGGAAAAAATAACATTTTTCCACCATGAGCTCATATTTACTCTAAGATACCAAAACTGCTTATAATTGTATATATTTCTCCAAACTCATTTTTCTGCTATGGCTCCATGGATTGTATATCTTTATATGCCAATTAAATTTTGTATGCCACACATGCAATAACTGACCTAGGGTATGAGGTTGCCATGTTTCTATTTCTCACTGTATATGTATAAACATATGTATGTTTATACAGAAGCCAATTTCTTTTCATTCTAATTTATATGAATTGGACTTTTGTCCAATTTCGTCCAAGTTTTCTGGTGTCAAGTAATTTTTTCTACTTTGAACACAATGTGAATCACATGTCATACACTCAACTTTTATGGAGAAATTTTTGCCAACTGTGATGTGGTTTATCTACCAGATTCCATCCATGCGGGAACCATATGGCAAAGGTGCTTTCTATCTATGCTACATTTCATTTTGTTAGTCACTGAAGAGTTAGTGACTGCATTTTAGGTACAGGTTCAATAGTAACAGTGGGGCAATAAGATGCCTTAGAGAATAAGACTATTAACATGTGATAGTTATACTGGCATAAATTTGTGTGCATATGACATCACAAAGCTGATAGCTCATCACAATTTTATCACAGCTTAGTGTTCAGACAAACATGAATGCTAGAGTTGTACTAAAAACTGCAGATGCTAATCTTACTGAATTCTGTTCAGGATGTGACACTGCTGCTTGCTATTATAGCTACAGTAATCCAGAGGGCAGTGGATTTCAGTATGGCCAAAGATTACTTCATTTGTGAATCTAGTCATTTGGGTTGAAATCATTGACTATTTTTTGTTTCAATGCTCATTTTGATAATGCTGCTCCATAGCTATTTTCACCTCTTGGACCACCAAGACTTACTGAATTAATCTATTTTCATTGAGAAGCACCATATAAGGTACTGTATTATTTTGTTTCTGATTATTTCTATTTATTCATTTATTTAAAAAGCTGCCAGAAAGAAAGTTTCCACTAAAGGAAAAGGGTGAAGACATATTTTTATTTTTATTTTATTTTATTTTATTTGTGAACATACTGTACAGAGGGGTTACAATTACATGGGCAGGATAATGCATACATTTCTTAACAAGCATTGCAGCCTCCTCCTTTGTTTACCCTTCACTTCCTTTCCCAACCTCCCCGCTCTCCCCCACCCAATCCTTCCCCCATTATCCCCCAAGGACATTGTAAAGCTCGTTATTGACATGAAAATTTGTACTTCTCATTGTTGCAACAGGTCCACCTGAATCCTTAAACGACTTGTTTTTCCCCATCTCCTCCACAAGTTATACTGACATCAAATATAATATAATGAAAGTTTGGGTAATAATGTGGGGGAGGGACATACAAAGCAAAAAAGAAATAATCTTATAAATGCGTTAGAAACACATGCATGAAAGAAGAAAAAAACATTAAAATACATATCTAAGGGTTCATTTTCCTACCATCACATTATCTGACCTTTTTGGCTTGACTCATACATACACTAGATATTGAAAATAAGGAAAACCATGGGACCTGTGTTTCTTTTGGCCTGGCTTACTTCCCTTAATATAATTTTTTCCAAGTTTTTCCATTTCCTAACAAATGGGGCAATGCCATTCTTTCTGATGGAGGCATAGAATTCATTGTGTATATATACCACATTTTCTTGATCCATTCATCTACTGAAGGGCATCTGGGTTGGTTCCATATCTTAACTATGGTAAATAATGCTGCAATACACATAGTTGTGCTGGTAGCTTTAGTGTGGTCTTGTTTGTAAACATTTGGGTAAATGCCCAAAAGTGGGATTGCTTGGTCATAGGGGAGCTCTATGTGAAGTCTTTTGAAGAACCTCCATACTGCTTTCCAAAGTGGTTGAACAAGTTTACATTCCCACCAACAATGAAGTAAGGTTCCCTTCTGTCCACATCCCCTCCAGCATCTGTTGTTGTTAGAGTTCTTGATTTTTGCCATTCTAACTGGAGTGAGGTGGTATCTCAATGTTGTTTTGATTTGCATTTCTTTTATGGCTAGTGATGTTGAGCATTTCTTCATGTGTATATTGGCCATCCTTCTTTCTTGTTCAGAGAAGTTTCTCTTTATGTCTTTAGCCCACTTAGTTATTGGGCAGTTGTTTATTTGAGAATTTGTTGTTTGGGGATTTAATTTTTTGAGTTCCAAGTATATTTTAGATATGAGACCCTTGTCGGTTGTATGGCTAGTAAAGATTGAAGACATATTTTTAAATTAAAAAATCCCATCAGAGCTCCTGAATCTGTTTCCACCATCATCACTGCAAAATCAATGTTCTACAACGGAGTATATTACCAAAATGGTGATGATGTTTCTGTGATTGATAATCAACATGGAAAGCTCTACTATGCTCAGATCAGGGGTTTTATCTACGACCAGTATTGAGAGAAGAGCGCAGCACTGATGTAGCTCATTCCCACTCTCTCTAACCCCACAGATCAGTTTGATCCTTTGTCTCATATCATATGGCCAGAGGAAGACCTTCCCAGGAAGATGGAATACTTGGAATTTGTTTGTCATGCACCGTCTGAGTATTTCAAGTCAAGGTCACCACCATTTCCCACTGTCTCCACCAGACCAGAAAAGGGCTATATATGGACTCATGTTGGACCTACTCCTGCAATAATGATTAGGAGACAGTTACCAAACACTTGTAGTTACAACTAAATCCGAGGCTGGGAAACTCAGTAATATATCCCTTACCCAGCATGCCTAAGACCCTGGGTTCAAAACAAACAAACCCAAAAGTGGATTTTTCATTTTCTTATATTTATACAACTCTGAAGAAGATAACTTCTTCCACGAATTGCTTTTTTTGGTCGGTCGTGGGGCTTGAACATGAGGCCTAGGTGCTGTCTCTGAGCTCTTTTTGCTCAAGGCTAGTACTCTACCACTTTGAGCCACAGCTCCACTTCCAGTTTTCTAGTGGTTAATTGGAGATAAGAATCTCATGGACTTTCTTCCCTGGCGTGGCTTTGAACCATGATCCTCAGCTGCTAAGTAGCTAGGATTACAGGAGCCGCCAGAGCTCAGCCCATAAAATTCTTATATGGGAAACTAAAAAGTGTGTTCCCAATGACCTAGTAATTGTTAACAAATTCTGCCAAGTCTAGCATGGGGCAGATTCAGCTCAACCAGTCATGATGGAGGTTCTTTGATCAGGCAGGACCCCATTTCCCTGTTTGGGGTGGATATGTTCTGCCCTCAGAACAATTTCCAACAAGTCTTTCTCCATCTTCTGTATCATCTCTATGAGGAGCCCTGGTTGTCCCTTTCAAGCTAGCATCCCATCTTTGTGTCTACTATTTCCACACAGACATTTCTTTGTCAGTACGTGGGCTTGAACCTCACACTTGGCATTGTACTGCTTGATTCATGCCTCAAAAAGTCATGACTTAGAGAAAACAAAATGTATTTGAAGGTGAATGTTAGCTTTCTGTTTGTGTATCTTCCCAGGCAAAGGATGCAATTTCTGAGAGACCATTAGGAGTAGGCACGATCTGTTTTTATTCATAATTTACTTCCAGAAACTCAAAAAATGGATTATATTTTTATATAACTACAAAATATTCAGTTTTAAACTTCTCCTCAAAGGTTTAATCAAGTAAAATGTTGCCTTGATCAACAATAAAAAAAAGTAGTGTGGGCTTCCTTTAATGATTATTTCTAATTCAGATTAAAATAGGCCTGAAGAAAGTTTATCTGTAAAGCTGGAAATTCTGATAATTACTCTAATTCTCTTATAAATAAAATATTAAAGCTTTCTATACATGTTACTAATAATTAAATGTACCTGATTTGTATGTAAAGTTCTTCTTTTGAAATTTTATTCTATACAATGTTTTCTATATATGACATACATATTTTATATCTATTATACTATTTTATTATTGAATTCGATGTGTACACCTATTATGTTATGTTTTTTATGACTTTATTCTATTTAAATTTCAATTTTATCAGTAAGATTTTGACTTCCTCACATCCTTACTTCTGATCTTATGCCAGCTACTCTTCTTATTCTTACTGTCCTCCACAGGTGCTCATACGTACTATATATAGTTGAAATCTCCTATGGTGTGATCTTACCTTATGGTCCTTATTCATTGTCCCTTTGCTTTCTTTCCTTTGTATTTTAATACTTGGCAGCTTAGGAATTTTACTTGTGCCATCTTACCCTTTTTGTGTGTTCTAGATGAAAGTGTATATCTGTGATTATTTGTGTCACTGTAGGTTTTAATATTTGGCTCTCTACCTTAATATTTTGTGTTAATATAACTAACTGGTTGCTGTAGTTATTTTCTGAATTATAAATTTGTTAGGCCAATTTGAATTTGATAATTATGCTACATATTGTGAGCTTCTTCTAATTCTAAATTCTTCTAACTCTAAAGATCTTTGCCACTGATTTCATAAACATTATGTGTCCATTTGTGTGATCACAAGGCTTCACCATCTGTGACAGCCTGTAAATACATACCGCCTGTTGCTCAATTACATACTGAGTGCAAGTACCACAGCAATGATTTCTGCATGTCGTGCAGACAGTGAGGTGCCTTACTCCATGAGGCATGTGCCGTTCTGAGGTTTGGGGCATGCTGCTTTCCTTGGGCCATGGGGGCTAACCCATCTCAAACAGGGATTAGGGAGGTTATTTGACCAGGCAGGACCCCATTTCCCAGTTTAGGGGTGGAGTTGTTCTGCCCTCAGAACGAATTCTGGCAAGTCCCACTCCTGGCTGATACAGCTCAATCAGCCATGATGGGGGATCTTCGACCAGGCAGGACCCCATTTCCCAGTTTTGGGGTGGATATATTCTGCCCTCGGAACAATTTCTGGCAAGTCTCTCTTCATCTTGTGTATCTTCTCCTCTATGAGGAGCCCTGGCTGGCCCTTTCAAGCTAGCATCCCATCTTTGTGTCCACCATTTCCAGGCAGACACTTCTTTGTCAGTATATGAGCTTGAACTCACACTTGGCATTTTACCACTTGAATCATGCCTTTACTTTTGACATTTTGCTGGTAAATTGGAGATAAGAGTCTCTGGGATTTGTCTGCCCATGTTGGCTTCAAACCAAGATTCTCAGATCTCAGCCTCCTCAGTAGCTAGGATTACAAGCATGAGCCACTAGTGCCCAGCTTTTTAGCTAACCAGGTTTTGATCAATCTGGATACCAGCGAACTCTTCAGGACACAGCTCTATGTACTGCAGCAAAGGTACCATACATCATATGGTAATAAGTCTCGTTATTTTTATCTTGATCAGCATGGGGTTTCAGCTCAGGGCATGGGCACTATCCTTGAGCATTTTCCAAGGCTAGGGCTCTACCACATTGAGCCACAGCTACACTTCCAGTTTTCAGGCAATTAATTGCAGATACATGTCTAATGGTCCTTCCTGCCCTGGGGTGGCTTTGAACCTAGATCCTCAAATCTCATCAACTTGAGTTGCTAAGACTATAAGCATGAAGCATCAACACTCAGCATCCATATTGTTTAATAACTCAAAGCTAGCCAAATATATTTTTCAAAAATATGTACGTTTTGATGTATGTGGAAATTGTCTTCTGTGTAACCCTTCTGGAAGAAATTATTTTCTTGGTCCTTAATGACCTGGGGCCATAATCTTGTGTCATCATGATATCTAATTTCAATTGAGCCACAAGTGTTGCATAATGTAGAGTTCTGTTTGGAAGGAAAAGATATATGTCCTTACTGCATATTGTTATTTTGCTCTCCCTGTGAAGTACTGTGACTTCTTTGCAGTTTTATATGTAGTAGTTTGTCTGGCTTTTGTTTCCTGGTTAGATATAGTGCCTCTATTGCCATAGATTTGTCAGTCACTGTCTTTGGTGTGTCTCTGAAATATGATGACCATGTAACTACTAAAAATTTGCAAGTGGTATCTTGTCAGATTTTCATTCCCTCAATAATTCACATTCACTTTCTAAATTCCTCGATAACGTGCATTTTTATGCTGCTAATATTTCCCTGTCTTGCTCATTATTATATTATCTATCTATGATAAGATGAATTAGTTTTGGAAGAATACTATTGAATACGCTATTGTTAAATAGCTAGTGGGAGTATTATAAGTAATATTGTTTATCATATGGAAATTTGATTCACTATAAGTATTACAAAGCACTTCCCAATTTTTTGACAATTGTTTAATTAAACTTATTGTACAATAAAATGGAATTCTAATTATACCAATCTATCCTGAACAAACCATGTGAGAAGCATTGATGGATCTTTCTACAATGTCAGTGTTAAGTATTACTTTCTAGCATTAAAAAAAATATGAATGAATTATTCTATATGAAGAAAGACACATGGGAGTTTACTGCCTTGTTTAGTTTTCTCCACTGTTCTGTTAATATTTATCATCTATTAGTTTGCAAAACTTTTTTTAATGTGTTACACTTCCAGGTATTTATTTTTCCAAGGGCTCCCATAATCTATATATAAATAATTTCACAGGAGTAGGAAATGTGATAGGTACTATATTTTTGCTAATCTACATTAAACAATTTTACATATTTTATTGGCCATCTTTTTTAATACTATTAGTACAAATTTAATATATATTTCTACCTTCGATGATATTGGGTCACTATTACAGCAAATTTTCCTATTTTTGTTGGACTATGGATTTTCTTAGTGATACTATGGCTTTTATCAGGGATACTGTACACTAAAAATATGTGTGTGCTTATTTTTTCTTCTGAATTTCTATTGCGAATTATATGTCAGGCCTATTATTCACTGACATTATGAAGCTATTTCTGAACTGCATCTCATTTGGCTTTTGAAATTTTTTTCATGTTTCTATAGCTCTCATTTTGCATATTTCTTTGTTGATTACTCTAAGAAAGGAACTTTTTCTCTGAAAATTATCTCTATTTTCCTGAATTTGATTTCACATGTAGTTATTTAAGGTCCAGTTTGCCTTGGTTTTAGGTTGTGCCTCATAGTGTTTTCTCTGTTGAGACTTAGTAGTAAATGTGAAGAGTATAGGACCTGATTTGGGTGTAAGTTTCTCCTAAATATGATCTGGTGTTGTGTAGAGAGTTGTGATAATAATTTAAAGGCTTGTAATATATCATAAATCATCTGGCATGGCCAATTGTTTTAATTTTTTTTGAACAGTTGAATTAATTCTACATGGATAAAATTCTTAGTTCACCAATCTATTCTGAGCAAATGATGTCAGAAACATCAATGGCTCTTTCCACAATGTCAGAACCTATCAGGTAACAAACATATTCAAAAGCTGTATCAGGGGCTGGGAAGGTGGTTCAGTTGTAGAGTGCTTGGCTTGCATGCATGAGGCCCTGGGTTTGATTCCACAGTACCACAGAAAATGCTGGAAGTGGGGCTGGGAAGGTGGCTCAGTGGTAGAGCACTTGCCTTGCATGCCTGGGGGCCTGGGTTCAATTCCTCAGCACCACATAAGCAAAAAGAAAAATGCTGTAAGTGGCAGTGTGGCTCAAGTTGTAGAGCGCTAGCCTTGAGCTAAAGAGCTGAGGGACAGCGCCCAGGCCCAGAGTTCAGGCCCCACGACCGGACCCAAAAATAAAAATTCTGGAAGTGGCATTGAGGTTCAAGTGGTAGAGTAGTAGCCTTGAGTTGAAGAGCTGAGGTACAGTGCTCAGGCCTGCGTTCAGGCCCCACGATTGACCAAAAAAAAAAAAAAAAAAAAAAGCTACATCCATTAACTTTGGAATAACTTAAATTTCCAAGCATGACTGAGGTTACATGATAGTCAAGATATTGACAATACAAAGCTCTTATTTCCCCAAACTTAATTGCTAATATTAACTCACAGATCATACAGTAAAATTCATCTTTATATGGTCACTGCTATAATTTTAGCAAACTGTTATATTGTTCTTTCCTAATTCTTAAAAATATAATTTTCCTCATCTCCCTGTCCCATCCTTCATATGAAAGAATTCAAGATTGTCTTTAAAACTCCTTATTTTACTGAACTTGGAAGTAAAAGAACACTCGGTACAACAAATAATTAAACTATAAAGATTGTTTAGCCTTCATATCACAAAATAAGGTCACTATGATCAAAATTACACATAAATAAACATGTTAATAATGAAGTTTGTTGTACAAATGTGTGAGGACTGAAATTAATGTGAAATGATCAATAAAATTCTAAAACGTTCACAAAAGTAAAAGGATATTCTATTTTAAAAATGTCCTTTAACTCACAACCCACTAGACTGTGCTTGGGGACAGCCCATGGGTCCACATTTTGCCTGGAAATAATTAGTACACATTTATTTTTTTATTTATGAAACCCAGATCTCATTACTAGTACAATTTTGTTGAGTTAGGGGGACTGAATTTCAGGGTTTCAAAACTCTTAACATATGAGTATGTGATTAACCATTTATATTCATTGTAATACACTACCCCAAAATTTTTGCTCCCAAAATCTGTTGGCCATTTCACATCCCAAACTGTATTTCATCCACACTTTCAAAGTTTCCCAGAATCTCATCAATTTGATTATTGTTAAAATTAACACCAAGGTCTTTATCATAATCTTATAGTGTCCAGATCTGCCTGACTATCAATACAGTAGGCAGTAAGTGTTTGGGCAGGTGGAAAAAGGAAACTATTGTTTAAGATGATGTTAAAATACAATTTCTAATAGTGTCCTTTTTACATATGAAACAAATGAGTTTTTACTATCCACATTTCTATCTGTAGTCTGATTTGTTTAGATTCTAACAGATTTACCCACTAAGTTTGGCTGGCAGCAATATAGAGGAGACTCTAGCTAACCACTCAAAACTATTTAAAATACCTTCTGCAAAACAATTCCAAAGATTTCTGAAGCACATCATCAGTTAGACCTGCAGCAACAACCCCACTTTTGCTACCAATTTTCTATATTAACTACTTGTCTCTTCACTGTGACCAAATGCATCATACAATCACTTAAGATGGAAAAATATTATATTGGTTCCTAATTTTGGAGATGTTAATTAATCAACCAGGGAAATAAATGGTAAGTTAAAGGAATTCACATCACAGTGGCCAGGAATCACAGAAAAGGGAACACAGGAATTGGGTCAGGCAAGATATACCTTAAGAAGATATCCCTTGGTCAATTGCTTCTTCTAATTATGACACAATACCAAAAATTTTGAGAGAAGGAAAAACATTTGCTAGGCAAATAAAGAAAAAAAGAAGCAAATATAACATGAAACACTGGGAAAGTTAAGATTTCCAGAGCATAAAATAAAACCTTTTGCTGAGGATTGGCCATAATATCCCTTAAAGCCTGAAAAAAATTAAAAGAAGACCCCCCCAGAAGGAAGGTCCTGGCAGCACTGGCTTTCTTGCTTTGAAAAATAATCTCTTCTTAAAGGCCATGGCCTAAGTTAGAATATACTTCCCTTCCAATCCTGAGGAAACAAAGTCTGAATGAGCACAAAAATCAGATTTGAGTATACCACATACACTCTTGACAAGATCTTAGGCAGATTAAGGCTCACCTAGAGAATGCTCAAAGATCAATTTAATATTCTAATATAAAGGCTCAGTTCTTTATCAAATCAGTCCTTTTAATAATATTCTATTCATGGTTAACAGCATTTGTTTTTAGGATTTCTCTCATAGTTACATATGACCTTTTTCCAGACGATGTACAATGATGTCCAGCTCTTTTCTGAACCTTTATGGTGTAAAATATAGTTTCTTGTCCTTTGTCCTTTTAGCACAGGACATGTGGTTTCGCTCATCCACCTTATGGTACTAGCCTGTCAATCAAAACTCAAAAAGTGACTTAAGATCTTTTCCTAGAGAGAGGTTTTTGATGGTTAAGTCTCTAGTGGATCCTCTTTTTTAAAAAAAATTAACCATGTTTTCTTTCTCTAACTCTGGACAAACTTTGTGGTTCAATGTTCCCAGAAAGGTATTCACTCCATCTTTGTGATACCAGTTAAAGCACAAACAAATCTGTCTAATCTTGTTCCTCAAAAGGCGTTTTCTCTCTAATTTTAGAGAGGCTCTTATCTTGATTCCATTCTCAGACCTTAATTTTTTAAATAGTAATTATTTTATGATTAAAGAGTTTTTCTAATAATATCCTAAACTAATATTTACACACATTTATTTTTGTGTTTTCACCAATCAAGCAGTGTGTAAAGCCTTTGTCACTAGAATTAATAGAAAACAAATACTTTGACCGTTTTTCATTTTTGAGCCAAATATTTATGCATAATTCAAGTACACATGTATGTAAGCATTTTTAAATGGCTTATTTTTAATACACAATGCTATTAGAAGAGTTGGACATCATATCTTAATCAGGTTTAATCAAAGTACAGTCTTTCAGAAATTAATAATGGGGAGATAGGGGATAAAGGGTACAATTTTAAACTCAAGTGTCAAACAAGGTTTTGAGATTTGGTTTTTGACAGCGTATAGAGATTTTAACAATAACTTTTGCATTAAAAATACCAGTATAAGATTACTTTTCTTTCTAGATACAGAGCATTTTATTTTCAATAGCAATATAGTATAATTTAAAGGTTGTTTCAAAGACATTTTAAACTACTAACATGACATGACAGTGAAGAGTACATATAGAGGATATGCTTTTAAAAGGACTGCTAATTTTGTATAAGGAAAAAACTTGAAAAGAGAGAAATTTATCTTAACTAGTTATCTAACAAAATTAAAAGATATATCCAAATGTTAATAATAATAGAAGGTCTGATAATAATAGATAATAATAGAAGGTCTGAGTATGTTTCCAAATAGAGATTAGATAGAACTTACAAAATTTTTGCATGTGATTAGATTGGTTGTAATTTAAATGATTATATATAAATCAAGGTTAATATAATGAAGCTAAACTAGCCACCAATTCTTGTCTATAATGGTGGTATGTCTTAAGAATATTGTAAAACTGACAGAAAATATTACTTATCAAAGTAATTCCCTCTGTACTATTAATTAGTGTGTCAAGCTACTGACAACCTGAAAACTGTCTTATGTAAAATTCAATCAAGTGTCTGTCTATCTCGAGGCCTTTTAGTTGTCAGCTTACAACTAAGTATATAAAACTATAATGTTAATTGTTGCTGTCTCTATATTTCAGTTCTCCAAGTAGGAAACTTTTGTAGGATACAAAACTGGCAAAGACAGGATACCAAGCAGATACCCTTTAAATTATACCACACAAATCAAACTTTGTGCATGTATCCCTAATTGTACTCCAAATATTTACTGGCAACTAAAATGATGTCAATCAGAATGAATATTCTAAAATACTATATACAATGAAAATAATTAAACTTTGTATTCTTTTGCTCTTTTAAATTTTAGCCACAGCTACTCTTGTATCTTTTGCTATTGCAGATTAAGTCTTATTCATATTTGCAGTCAGGACTACATAGGAATGTTTCTTACAAGGAATTATTTGTCAAAATTAGCTTTTCAAACTTAATGTGTTCAAGGTAATTTTGGCTTGAAAGTTAATTCTATTAACTCACTGTTACTGAAATTTGGCCAATTTTCTTGACACAGACTCCTTCGCAATTTACCTGTGTGAATTCTTGCTCCAACAATGGATTACACTAACTGGAATATCTCATCAAAACAATGAACAAAAACACTAACTCGGACAGTACCTCAGAAATAAAACTTGTCCTGGTATATACCGACCACACAGAGTCAGCTGAAAACACAACTGTTCAGGTAAGAAGGGATGCTCTAAGATTTTACATGGAGTCACTTGTAATAGCCCTTTCAGAGTTAACTAAGGTTGATTGTCAAGAACAAGAATTCATAAGCACTGCCACCTGATCTTTATGCTTATCTATGCTCCCAGGAGAGGGAACTTGTGCCCTTGCCTTTCTGTTACTTACTATTTCTACAGCTCCAGGAAAAACCCAGATTCTCCTTGCCCTATATATGCTTTCAACTTGAAATAACATCAAACCTCTAGTAAAAAATTTTTTTTTCCTTTGGCTCTAGCCTACAATGTGTTGCTAGATAGCCAATGACTTATTCTAAACCATTATAAATCTACTGGAACAGATTGACTCCCTAGCAGTTGTGATTCACAAAACAAAGAAGTTTTTAAATATAGAAAGGGGAACACAGGGGAAAGGCTTGGGATGTCAGAACCGATGGAGTTCAAACCAATAAACAATAATTCACAAGGCCTGTCAACTTAAATAAGCTACATAAGGATGGCTCTCAGTGGAGATTCCTGGTACAGGTTGTCTTGAATACTACCTTTCTTGACATCCTCGCTTTGTTCAGTAATTCTGACAACATTTGTCACCTCTATTACCTATCTGATTGTCAAATTTGATTCTTCTAGATCAGAAGTCCACCAAGTGGCAAATTGTCATAAAAAAGTAGCTTCATAGAAACTGTCCTTCACAATTTTACTCTAGTCCATAGGAACAACACATATACTGCATGCTATATGCCTAAAAGACCCTTCTTCCTGGAAGGTCTCAGACTGCCTTACTCCACTCTCCCCTCACAACAGAAAGTAGCCTGAAACAGTCATTCATTGTCCCTATTCCTTAAGAGCAAGTTAAGTTTTCCATCAGAGAGGGAGGATTAGCGACCAAGGGAAACAGGAATTTAAGGATAAAAGGTGAAGAGTGTAACATAGTGGCAGGTAATGCATCCAGTTATGGTACTTCTTATTCCCATAGTATTTCTTTTTTCCATAATACTGTGAGCTCCTGCTTAAATGCTTCTCATGATGCCCTGGGTGAACACACAACCAGTGACAAAGTAGGGACAGGCTATCTACAAGCCTTCAACAAATCTGTACAAAGCTAAGAAGAGGAAATAAAAGAGAAACCCAGTAATATAAAAGCCGCTCTCTGAGAGGACTCCACTGGCCTCCTCTGAGTCCCCTCTTTGGATGAAAAGGCTCTATTTTCCATTCATACCTTTCCTTTCATTTTCAAATAAACTTACTCAGTTTATCTCAATTCTATAATATATGGAGGGGAATAATCTGTTCCCTTAGATAACATCTCAAAATATAATGCTACCAGATAGGAACCTATCTCTGGTAGACATTTTGTAGTAAAACTATAACACTATGTTTAAAGCTAGTGAACTGAATCCACAGCTCCCAATTTGTTTTTTTATTGTCTTCTCTTGAATGCTTACTCCAATATAATAATTTATCTTCTATTGCATAATTAAATCTTGTTTCTTCATTCTAAATCTTCTAACCTTTCCAACAATGCATTTTACCTTTTTCTAAATCACAATGGCCTCTCATATTCTGATTTTTATAGCTATCTATGGAAGGATGTTGAACCTCAAGACATAGGCTATGTATGTGTATGAATCTTTTTGGTTTGCTATCTTTTGTGTTACCTAGCATTTATTCCTATTTTTCTCCCCATGTGAAGTTATTTATTTGTAATTTTATATGTAGATGTTGATATATTAAAATAAAGAATGTGATCTGTCCGGTAAGTAATTCTATATTTTTGTTGACTAGTGTCAATCATTTGACCACTTAAAATATTGAGGATTAATTAAATCAGGACTCATCTAAGTTTCTATTTCAAGGTCTTTTAAATGGTCATTATATAACTAAGTATGTAACACTATAATGCTAATTGTGACTGTCCATGTATTTCTGTTCTGCTAAAGACTTCTAAGATACAATGCTGAAGAAGACAGTATACCAAGCTGGTACTCCCTAATTTAATGACACTACAGCAAGCAAACATGTACCCATGCATTCCTAATTGTAATGACATAAGCTTAGCAGCACCTACAGTGATGTCAGTCTTAATATACTAAAATGCTGTATGCAATAGATATAACTTGATAGTTTAGTCTCTTGCTGCTTTCAAACTTTAACCATGGTTACTCAAGTTATTTCCCATGGAAGATTTAATCCTCTGATGCATTTTCAGTCAGTACCACAGAGGGATGGCTCTTCCTGTAGTAGCAAAAGAAAGACTACATGACAGGGAGCAACTCTCCCTTTTTGCTACTTTTTTTGCAAGCACAGTCCATAGAGGGCTTCACCTACAACCGTACTAACTATTCACTATGCTCCCACAATAATCAACATACCTGTTTCAACCCTAACTACCAACCTCAAGAACAATGATTAAATGTCCATAATTCTTTTAGTGACCCAAACAAGCCTGGGTACAATATCTAAAAACATTGCTGTTTGGGACTTCTCACATGCCTAACCTGAAAAATTACCTATAAGCTAGATGAAAATATATGTATGAAGAGCATACTAGTTCTTAGCTCGGCTGTGCATACTAAGAAGGTATCTTCTGCCCATACTAAAATTATAGGAAATGGACAAATTGCCAGGGAAAACAAAACTACTGCCCTTTACCAGAAAAAAAAAAAAAGGAACTTCTGACTGCACACTAAGCACGTGAAAATTTCACCCAAGCAGGGGACAGGAAACTCAATTGGCATTCAAACTGATTTTTTTTAAGGTTGGGGGGTACAGACCTAATATGAGGAGCCTGCAGCTCAGGTCTGTAATCACAGCTACTCAGAAGGCTGAGATCCTCAGATCTCAAGTCAAAGTCAATGTGGGCTTTGAGAGTCCTTGAGATTCATCTCCAATTAACCGCCAAAAAAATGCTGGCAATAGAACTGTGGCTCAACAGGTAGAGTGCTAGCCTTGAGAGCTCAGGGGCAGTGCCCAGGCCCTGAGTTCCAGCCTCAGGACCAGCACAAACACACACACACACACACACACACACACACACACACACACACACACACACACACACACACACGTAAAGGTATAATGACCTTACTATATTTCAAACTTCTCACAATCACCCATGTGAATTCCTAATACAAAATCTTTCTGTCATTATATGAAAAATTGTGGTGTGAGTTTCTTATCTGTATAAAGGTTAAAGAACTGTTCTTCTAACTAGCTAAGTCTATAACCAGACTGAAGGTCACTATATGCTATTTTTGTGAGGATACCAACCTGGAAGACTATTGGCCATGGACAGAAAAAGAGCTGGATCATAGCACTCCTTTAATAATCACTTGCCCCAACCAGGAAAAAGTGTCTGATTTAAAAACTTCTATTATCAGAAATTATTGTACCTCTTCCGCAAAAGGCAAGTTCACTAATTCAGTGTGAGGTTTAATTGGGTAAGACAAAAGTTTTATAACACTGCCCAAAAGACTCAATTATGGAGAATTCCAAATCACACAGAAAACCGCAATCTCACCCTCTAGTCAATTTCCCCAACCTCCAGGTGGCACCCAGGTGAACACCCAAGGGATGCACTCTTACATACTGTGACTCAGCAGCTGATTTCTTGCATACTATTCACAATCAGGCTGTCCTTCTACTTGATTCCGTCAGACAGTGTAAGAAGTTGGAAGTTCTCATATATAAACAAAGAGTAAAAGAACAAAAGTGGGGTTCCCATAAAATTAAAACAAAATATAATGAGCACATCTTTCAGTATTATGGTTCTGCCTCTTGGGCAGAACAGTTGTGGGACTATTATGCCCTGATTTGTATGCTGAATCACATTATTTGGCTCCACATGGAAACTGTGATTATAACTACAAGCCCATAACACATAGGCAAAAAAAATAGCAAAACAAAGCAGGCAAGGTAGTATATCAAAACCCCTTAGCATTATACTATTTACTTGCCTTTGAGGAGGTGTAGGTAAGAAATTCAACTGAAGTAACTATTATTTACAAATTAGTAATAAGGTAAAGGTTATAAAAAATCACAGACAGGATGATGAAGACTGCCCATGAATACATCCCAATTCAGAAAGTATGTAATCCAAATTATCGGCATGGAGGGTAGTTCTCTGCCTTGGATAGATTAAATAACCTGATACAGGCAAAGATCCTTGTCTTGGGAGCAGGTATATTATTACCCTGCTCAGTTCTCTTGATAGTGTGATCTATCAAAAACCATTATGAAGGTCATTTTAAAAAGACAATAACCCATGTAATGAAGCTACGAAAATACAAGCCTCTAAATCAGGATGATGAACTTTGATACTGGTTAGGTTGAGGCACGAAGAAAGAAATGTAATAGGGTATAGAAAGTCTAAGGGACAGGGAAAAAGTTTTACCTTGTCAAGACTAGCCACTATTATAAATTGTCTTTTGTCCTGCTAGAGCTACCCACCACTTAACACTACCAACTCACTCCGTCAGGACTTATTTGCTGCATTTGTGAGTTAGAAATTTTCCATTGCTAGCCCTTCTGTTCTTTGATAATCACAATAGATAATGCTGTCTTTCTTCAGTAACTGGCTTACAAAAGCATTTAATTTAGCCAAGTATCCTTTGTTCCAAGCCTCAGCATTTGGGCACAAGTCAGCTTGGGCCTCTGGAACACCAATAAAACTTGCTTCTTGAAAAGCCCTGGTGTCCTAGTTCTCTTTTTGGGTTTCCCACAATATCACAAGTACTTGTCAAAGCTTAACATTTTTAACTTAAAGTGTATTAGGTAAGATCTGCTTGGATGCTATTTCTATTGATACCTCCTTTGCTTAAATTTGATGAGTATAGATTTTTGGCAAACTCTCTCTCTCTCATTTGACCTGTCAGTCTCTCACATCCAACATGGGATCACATCAGCTGGAATATTTTATCTCAGCAATATAAAAAACACTAACTGGAACATCACACCAGCAAAAAGGACAGATCTACTAAGACAAAGTTTATCGTATTTTAGAAGGGACCGTACAAAGATATTATGGGAAAAAAATGCTCAAATAAGAATGGATGCTGTTAATTTCCAAATGGAGTCAAGCTTAATTGCCTCTTTGAAACTACTAAACTCAAGAGGTGAAAAAAAAGTTCCAGGCACTGGCTTGTCCTTGCTCTTTAATAAAATGCATGCTAGCTGAGAGCTTGTGGCTCACACCTGTAATCCTAGCTACTTAGGAGGCTGAGATCTGAAGATTGCAGTTCAAAGCAAGCCTGGAAAGGAATATCCGTGAGACTCTTTCTCCAGTAAACCACCAGAAAACTGGAAGTGGCACTGTGGCTCACATGGTAGAATGCTTGCCTTGAGCTGCAGAGCTCAAGAGTTTCAAGCTCCATGACCAAAAAAAAAGATAGTAAGCATTATTACCTGATGCTAAAGCCTGTCAACCCCCCAACTGACTGGAAATACACACTTTTACATTTATGTCACTTCCTATTTCCTTTTTTTTTATTTTGTCGGTTGTGGGGCCTGAACTCTAGGACTGAGCACTGTCCCTCAGCATTTCAGTTCAAGGCTACTCCTCTACCACTTGAGCCACAGTGCCACTTCTGGTTTCTTCTGCTTATGTCGTGCTGAGGAATTGAACCCAGGGCCTCATGCATGCAAGGCAAGCACTCTACCACAGAGCCACCTTCCCAATCCCTCACCTCCTATATCTAAAGCTAGGTTTCAGCACATGTAGGAACATGTGCACCATTTTAGAAGGATATCTAATTTGAAATACATCGGGCCTAGTTCCAGAATCATAACCCAAATGTTTGTAAACTTATAAGGACAGATTGACTCCCTAATAACTGTGATTTCACAAAATAGAATACCTTTAATATATTCAATGGGGAAAAGGTTTATTCCATACTAAAGGAACACTTTTGTTAAAGAGTAAGAGATTGTTACAGGTCTAATCTAATATCCACATTAATTCAAAAGGCATCTCAAATTAGAGAGTAAACTATTAAGAATGGCATATTTGAGAACACACCCGATTCTGATTCTCTCCATTGCTGTCTTCCCTAGGATCCCTGTTTAGTATAAAAATTCTGCTAGGACTTTGTCCCTATATTCTTTACCTACTTCATGGGTTTGTTTCATCTAGATTGGAGTCCGTCAACCTACAAGTAGCCATTAAAAATAGTTAAATATAAACTGGTCTAGCAGTTTTACTGTGGTCCATTTGAACAGCACACAAACCACATGCTGTCTACCTAAAAGACACTTCTTGGAAGATCCTAGACTATCTTAACCCCTCTGACATCTCTCAGCAGAAAGTCATTGTGCCTGTTTCTTAATGACACTTACAGGTTCCCATCAAAGAAGGACTGAGAAACGAAGGTAAGTATAGAAAGTAAGGGCCATAACATAGTTACAGATACCATGTGTCCCAGCATGGAGTTTTATTCCCCTAGTTCTACCAGCTCCTGATAAAATACTTATTCCCATAAAAGCTGTGAGTTACTGCTCAAATGCTGTGTTCCCACTAAACAAGTGCAGACACAAAACACACATGTATAAGCCATTAACCAATCTACCAAATACAGAGAGTGGAGAAAAGGGAGGAACTCAATATTATAAAAACCACTCTCTGCAAAAAAAATCAATATATATCCTAAAAAATTAAAAGTGAGGAAGTGATGGTTGAAAGAGGTGGCCCTGATCAAGACATACTTTATTCACAAACTGTTTGCTGATTGACAACTTCTTTGTACAACTATTTAGGACACAACCAATTTTTTTAAAAAAGAATCCAATGTATATTCTACACAATTAAGAAAAGTGAAGGATGGGGTGGATAGGGGAGTAATGGATGAGAATGTTGAAAGGGATAACTGAGGAAGATATATTATATCCATAAACTACTATGTTAAATGGCAAGTCGTTTGTACAATTACTTAAAGATAACAAAAGGAAATAGTAGAGAAAAAAAGTCCTCTGAGAGGACTTTACTGCAATCTCCCCTACAGACAGATAATCTCCTTACTTTCATTTCATGCCTTTCCTTGTACTGTCAAATAAACTTACTCTGTTTACCTTAAATTATATCTTGCCTTTTAATTCTTTAATAGGTGGAGAAAACAAATCCATTCCCCTATACAGCATCAGTTTCTGCATCTCCCAAAATACACTACCGGATGGGTACCTAAGGATATGTTGATGGTTTCACTTATAACACATTGTTTATAGCCAGTAAACTGAATACACACCTCCTCCAAACTTGTGTATCCTCTTGATGTTCTTCAATTTATTTTATTCTTATATTATAATCTTTCATTATATGATAAAACATGTCTCTTTTCTCAGTCAATATCTTATCTAACCTCCACAATAACAATCCAGTATTTTATATTTCTTTTAAATTTTCTTTCACCCTCATAGTCATGTAGGTTTCAACTGAAGGAAAAGCTTCCAAAAGTCATATTCTATGTAACACTAATATTGAGGGTGAAATATGAAATATAAAAATTTTTGAAATAATCAATTAAGGAAAAAATAGGAGTTTCCTTAAAACAAGAGGAGGTACAGAAATTTAGCAGGGATGTTCAGTTTAACCCAAGATTCCATACAAAGGATAAACAGAGTCTAGTAGACATCAATATTTGAATTTTATGCTTCCAAAAAGTGGAGAATAAAACCATCCAAGTAAAACTCTTTACACAAACAGATACTGACATGGTTAGAGTTCTGCTGCACCTGCATAAATCCAGGTGTTTTTTTTTGTTTTTGTTTTTTTTGTTTTGTTTTTTTTTGGGGGGGGGGTTAGGTCATGGGGCCTGAACTCTGGGCCTGGGCACTGTCCCTCAGCTCTTGAGATCAAGACTAGCACTCTACCACTTGAGCCACAACACCACTTCTGGCTTTTTTCCCCCTGCTTATGTGTTGCTGAGGAATCAAACCCAGGGCATCATGCATGCAAGGCAAGCGTTCTACCACTGAGCCACCTTCCAAGCCCAAGTGTTTTTTTTTTTTCTTTTAAATCTCCTGGTGTGTCCCACACATCTTCCACATTTGCAAAAGCAAACAAAAACAGCAAAACAGCATTTGGAGGTATGAGAAAATCCATGGCACAGACAGTAACAGCCATTCACTGAGAACAACAGAAGATCAGTAAATAAAAGAACTGTATGCTGTACCCAAGGAGAATCTCCATGCTACAACAATAATTATACCATCAGGTATATCCAAGAAAAAAGCCATGCTAATATTCAAGGCAAGTGAATCACACTCCCCTACCCAACCCACAGCACTCACTAAGATCTACAGAGCCAGAGACAGGGCTGCTAAAAATTCACACAACACAAAACTGCACTGACTTAGTGGGTCCCAGAAGTTATCACTGCCAAATAAAGTTATAACCCAGTTCCCCACATAACATATCACATATTTATAATGTACTATGTGATTTTCTTTTGTTTCTTTGGTATGTTCTTCCCCCACGGTATAACCCCTGTTTTCACTGTATTTGTTTCCGGTTCTCAGCATCTTGTATATACATTTTTCTAATTTGGGGAGGGGAAGGGAAATAATAAAATGCTGAAATAAGGACACAGGTCGACGCATTGTAACAATGAGATGTACAAGGCACTATGTTGAAAACAAACTTTACAACTTCGGTGGGTCAGGGGTTGGATGGGGAAGCAGTGGGGGAGGAGTTGGGGAGGTGGGAGGGAAGGGATGGTATGGGCAAAACATAGGAGGAGCTAACAATGATAGGAAATGTACTCATTACCTTACTCATGGGACTGTAACCCCTCTGTACAGTCTTTTCACAATTAAAAAAAAAACATTTTAAAAAGACCTAACAAAGAAATACAAGAAATATGAGAAAGCTGGAAATACAAAGAGAGAAATAAAGAATTCCATTGAGAAAGCAGATAAACTGCTAAAGGAAATCCAAGTGATTACAAAGAAGTGAGTTCAAAGGGAACGGGACCATGCAACTAAAATAAATTTTAAAAAGCCACAGCTAAACTAAGTTAAGAAGTCATTACGGGACATTAAACATAATCCTGAAAAGCAATCAAACTGAAGACAGACAGAGAAAAACATGTAGAATATTTCACCAGCAGAACAGATGATATTAAAGACCAAACTTCCTGAGCTTGACTATAGAGTAGATATAAAAGAGAGAGAGATAGTAAACACACACACCTACACACACACACACTCACACACACACAAATCCAAGAGTTGTGAAAAAATTATTGCAAGAACTTTAGGACTGGATTCAAAGACCAAAATCCCTAATCAATTTTAAGGAAGGAGAAGAACAGATAAATAAAAGCATAGTAAATATATTTAAGTTTCTTCTCAAACAATGAGAAATAGAAGCTCATGAACTTCAAGAAAATTTAAAAACACCCAGAAGACCAAATCAATAAAATAATCTTTCCACAAATAAAGAATACTCAAATACATACTAGTAACTAGAATATGAGCACAATTTTTTTGTTGTTTTATGCTGTTTATAGGTGATATATTTTTTGTTCTTTATGCTGTTTGCCCTATTAGAGTGTTTACCTGTTTCTTTTATATGTTCCTATTTTTTTTGTTTTTCATAACTTCTATTGCCTTGAACATTAGTATAACACGGCCCGAATTTATCTGTGTGTACAAACATTACTTTCTTTCCACTGTTTGGTGATTATAATTAACATCTCACCATCCAAGATAACCACAAATTCAGAGTGAAAGGGCAGAAAAAGACCTTCGAAGCAAATTCATCCTGTGAAAAGGTAGGAGAAATCATCCTTTTTATTTTGTCAGTCCTGGGAGCTGAACTCTGGGCCTTGGCACTATCCCTCAGCTCTTTAGCTCAAGGCTAGTGCTCTACCACTTGAACCGCAGCACCACTTCTGGCTTTTTTCTGCTTATGTGGTGCTAAAGAATCAAACTCAGGGCCTTATGCATTCGAGGCAAGCACTCTACCACTGAATATCATTAAGTTGCCTCATATTAGTAAGAAGTAATTTGAGTGGTCTACATATATGCATGTAACAGTGCCACACCCAAATTCATTAAACACTCACCCATGGACTTACAAGTGCTGATAGATAATACATAATAAAGATAATTTCATGCTGCACTCTTTATAAAAGATGCGTTAACCAAATAAAACTTAAGCAAGGAAATCTCAGAACTAAATGTTAGTATAACATTTAATATATAAAACATTTCTTTTAGTAACACCCCAATACATATTGGACTTTTTCCAAAAGATATATCCTAGGACATTTAGTAAGCTAAAAATTGCTGGCTCTTTGAAAAAAATAAGATTACCAACTTTAATCTAGTATGACTATAAAAAATTAGAGACCCAAATGAACAAAATGAGATATTAAAAAAGAAATGACAACAAATATCAAAGAAATACTAAAGACTATATAAATATTAGAGTTTTCAAAAACCTATACCCAAATAAATTGGAAAAACTTATAAGAAATTCATAAATTTCACAAGGCATACACACTGAACTAAAGACAAGAATCACATGAATATCGCAATATTTGCCAAAAAAATCTTTAACAAAATCCAATACACCTCTTTATGATAAAAGCTCTGTTGAAGCTAGAAAAAGAAAATACATACCTGAACATAAAAACGTCTGTCTGTGACAACCTACAGCCAACATTATACTAAATAGTGAAAATGTAAAACCATTTTTTTCTAAAAATAAGAAAAAAAGGATGTCCACTTTATATGATCAAAGCACTGCAAAAGCTATGAATAGGAGTAATAAACCTGAACACAGAGCAAGCTATCTATGACAAAACTACCATGAACATTATACTAAATGGTACAAAACTAAAACCAGTTTCTCTAAAATTGAGAACAAAACAAGAATGTTCATTCTCTCAACTCCTTTTCAGTACATGAATGGAATTCCTATCCAGAGACATGGGTTCGATTCCTCAGCACCACATACGCAGAAAAAAACCAAATGTGGCACTGTGGCTCAAGTGGTAGAGCACTAGCCTTGAGCTGAAGAGTTGAGGGACAGTGCATAGGCCCAGAGTTCAGGCCCCTCGACTGGACCCCCAAAAATATTTGTATGTATAAAAATCTTCAATATATAATTAATTTTTTAAAAAGTTTTTAAGTCCTCCTAAAAACTTCTAGACCCGATTTTCTTTGCACTGAAGAATTCTGTCAGAGGATTTTGACACAGTGAATAATTTTACAATAAATGATGTCCTAGGAGTTGGAATATATAGTTTTAAAAAGTGGCTTGGGAAAATTGGGAGGGAGCAAAGGAAGGGGTGACCTTGTCCTAAAGAAATGGACTCATTAATTGCCTTATGAAACGGTAACCATTCTGTAAATCATAATTATCAAAATATTTTTTAAATATGCCAAGTTTAAAAAAAACCTCATAGATCTAAACATTATTCACAAAGCACAACACTTTAAACGAAAGCACATGAAACTTCATGTATTTGTGTCGCTTGGAAAATGACTTCTGTGTACACTTAGTGGGTTTTTTTGTTTGTGGTTTTAGTTTTGTCTTTGGATTGTTGTTAGTCTTTGTCATTGATGTCATGAAGATTGGTCTCAGCCTTGCCGCTGTCACTAAGCTCTTTAGTTCGAGGATAGTGGTCTACCACTTTGAGCCACATCTCTACTTCCAGGTTTTGAGGACTTTTCATGAGTGCACCACTAGTGCCAGGCTACACTTCAGATTTTATTTTTTTTTGTTGAACATGGGGCTTGAAGTCTGGGCTTGGGCATTGTCTCCTCAACACTCTACCACTTGAGCCACAGTGCCACTTCCAGTCTTCGAGAGATAAGAGTCCCAGGGACTTTCCTGCTTGGGCTGGCTTTGAACCATGATCCTCAGATTTTAGCCTCCTGAGTAGCTAGGATTATAGGTGTGACCCACCAGCACCTGGCCACTTCAGTTTTTTATTAGGAGATAATATACAAAATTTATTTTTTTAGTAAAGGTTTGGCAAATAGTCAGGAAGCAAATGTATCTCAAGTGATGAAAGTTCATGTGTGAACTCTATGAAGATGCAATAAATAACCTAAATAACCATTACTTCTGCTATATCTATTCCTTAGTCTCTTTGAACATATTTCTTTTGGGACATTATTTGAATCAGTTCTAACCTGGGCTACAATGTCACTCATTAAGCTCTGTTCTCCTGGACCCCTCTTCTCTAGACCCTCATTCCTGAATCAATGTTATTGGTCTCAATTCACAAAGCCTCCTTGCAGCGATATCTGTAACTTTTCTCTGACCAAAGAGCTGTTTCAATGAGCATCTGGACACACATCTACCCTGTAAAGAACTGTTATCAGTCTGACCCATGGAACTTGGCTGTTTATCATTGGCTTCCTGCTTAATGGAAATTCCAATTTCTAAAGACTCATTCCCAATTCCTTCAGCAAATAAGTACCTCTGAATATTTACTCTGAACAACAATCTAGAAAGTGCTGGAATACTCTTCTTGAAAAAGCAAACTGGTAAACACCCTCTTTCTTTCATCATTAACCACTCTTTCTCTTCTTGCAAACATATGGCCCTTTCTACTTACAATATTATCTTATATCGAATATTTTCTTTTCTTCACCCACTTCCTTCTCTTCAAGACATTACACATACATACATGGATATATATATATATATATATATATATATATATATATATATATATATATATATGCATATATATGTGTGTGTGTGTATACATGTATATTAACCACCTCCAACTTCTTTTTAAACAGTAATAAATATTGTGTCAAAACACTGCTTTATGGGTTTCTTTCCTTCTTTCCTTCTTTTTTACTCTCCTTTCTTTTACCTTTCTCTCTTATCTTCTATCTCCTCTGTTTCTCTCTCCCTTACTCTTGTTGTCGCTACCAAAGCTTTAAGGGAAGTTTCAAGTTCTCACTTGGCTTTTGTTTTTTTCTTAAAAATAGCACTCAAACACATGAGCTAACCCTCCAAGCAAGTTTTGTTTATCTACTTATTTTGCTTATTTCTTTTTTTCCTAGTTATTTCTAGTTAATTGGAGATAGATTCTCAACAAACTGTTCAGAAAGGCTGGCTTTGAGCTGTGAGCCTCAGAATGCATGCGTTCCTAAGATTACAGACATGAGCTACCAGGGCCCAGTTTGTGCTGTCTATATGCTTTATAACATTTACATCCTCCTGAAATGGTAAATGTTATTAGTTCTTCTGTATATATAAGGAAAGTGTTGCAGATCTATTTTTCAGAACCAAAGTTAATAAATATTAAAATGTGGATTTAGGCACAGGTTATCTAACTAAAAATATTATACAATAGATAAGCTGGACCTGTCCCTCACAGAGTGTCCCTCCCCTCCTCACACTCTTATGGACTGACATCAGTCTGCTGTTTTACTTGCTCTGCTGAAACTGTTCCTTGAATTCAGGCCATTTGTAAATGCTTGATTCCAAAATTCAGTGATTTTTTTTCCAGGTCTTTACTTCTCAATTGAGAAATGAAGTCCTCCACAATTTTTCCCTTCTCTGATTTTTCCCACTTTCACCTCTTCTTCATCCCCTTCTTGATCATATCAGTTCTTGATTTTCTTATTTTTGATTCTTACAAATTCAGATAAAAATTAGCCATATATTTTGGACTTTTTAGTAACTCAGTAATCATTTTTTGAGGCTCTCATCTTCTGCACTTGGATAAAATTGGCCAGCTATTCCCTGGTGAAATTTGTACACCAAATGCATTGGAGAAGCTTTAAAGATATTTAAGAAAAGGAAGCAAAACACCATCTCTAGAAAGATGGCTTACATTTATATTTTCATTCTAAGAAGGCACCCTCTAAACTTCCTTCCTATTCATAATGTCCAAGTAATGCCATCAAAAGATAGCAACAGCACATAAATAGTCCTCAATATGACACAAAAACAGCAAAGATGTAAGCCATGAAGTATTATATAAAGAACTGAAAATATTCAAACAAGACCAAGAAAAATGATCCCATTTATACTATGTATCTCCTATAAGCTTACTTATAATGCATAATTATATGGGCCAACCTTGTCTATCTGCTTGTTTTCTTGATTTGTATAGAACTTAAATATGGTACACTTGTAGAGGTTCTACCAAGTTAAAGACTATTTCTGGGAAATGTTTACAATACATGATGTATAAAGCAAAGCTGTAATGAGATGATGTTTGGTTATTAAATTGGTGAGCAGTTATGCTTTAAATTTTTAATTGAAAGGCTTAAACTCCAATTTGGTTTAGGAACACAGCAACATATTCTAATGTGACATAGATAGGGAAAATTTCTTTGTCTTTAATCAACTTATCATGAAAAAATGTCTAGGACTTTTTTATTACCTAGAGATATCTCTGGCTGTCATTAATGATTTCTCAAAAACACAGTATTAGTAGTGGCCAGCAAAAGGAAGGTGAAGTGAAGTAGTATACACGTGCAAAAATAATTCCTTCCCTTCTATAAGTTATCCCTGTCTCCACTGCTAAGTTTATCTATTATCCGTCAGTTTCTGTATTCACTAACGTAATTTTCCCAAAAAATGACTGACCTCAACTTTGTTACCAATTCTGTTTTTCTTACTTTCTTATACATTCTAAAGTTCAAAAAATTAATACTTTCTCAGTAACAAGAATACTTCTAAAGAAAGACATCATGAAACAAGGCACTGGTGGTTCAAGCATACAAATTTAGCTTTTCAGGAAACTGAGATGTGAGGACCATGGTTCAAACTCAACCTACGTTAGACAGTCTGTGAAAGTTTTATTTCCATTTCATTACCAAAAACCTGGAATTGTAGCTGTGGCTCAAATGTTAGTGCACTAGTCAAGCAAATAAAAGTTCAAAAACCTCAAGGATGGTGTACAGGCACTGAGTTCACACCTCAGAACTTGTTCTCTCCCTCAAACAAAAAGAAAAATGACCAGAAAAAGATAAACATCATAATCTAGCAGGAAACCACTGGCCCAGAATACCAATTTGGGGCATATAAATCCAGTACTAGCTCAGAACAGGAAAATTGCTAAAGCATAACATAACCATTACAATACTTGACAGGAAGGTAGTACAATGATCATTTTTTGTTCTTTAGGTAATATATGAGAAAATTATCAATTGCAATATGACTCCAACTGACAAATTCTCAAACAATTCATCTGCCTGCTCATCAAGGAAATTTTTCGTTATTAATAGTGTTTCCCAAATATAGCAAACCCAAGAATTTATGCACCTTTAATGGAGCCATAAAATCCTTCCTATCTACAAAAATAAATGACCTTCATGGTATACTAATAAGTTACCATTTTGGTTCACTCATTAGTTTCCTACTACTGTGATTTTGTCTACGTTTGTGGAAGAATTGGTGAAAGCCCAGATTCTGAAGTTTAAAGATTCAAGCTTCACTTTGAAGCCACTTATTTTCTCCACTGTTCCCTCTCTAGTTCCCATGGCATGTGCTTTATACTTTCAAATATAAACCAAGATCCTTCCAATCATAAAACACATTAACAAGCAAGTTGAGAAAATGAGTAATACTTAGTAAATGTAAAAAAAAATCTATTGCTTTATTTATATTGAGAGTATGTAGGTAGCTCTAAAATAAGGTAAAATTCTCTTTCTATATAGCAAAATGAAAAACATATATATGTTTGTGTGTGTGTTTGTATATATAAAACATACCCAAATGCTATAAAATATATTACTAACTAGAAGACCACATTCCAAATGAAAAGCTGTGAAATTAATTTTTTCTGTATAATGAAATTTCTATCAAACTTTTAAAAGTAGAAGAAAATTGACAAAAGTTTTTAACCTTTACTGAGAGTAAATTTATCTGAGAGATTTTTGAATTGAAGATTTAAAAAAAAAAACCCGCCTTACCACATAAGGGGACAGAAATTAGTCAACCTAGTACTACTGCCAAAATCAGACAAAACAAATGAAATAGTACAAAACCCAGAATCACATCTTCTGTTTGACAAACATGGGCTTTTCAAGTAAAGGAAAAATAATGTTTATAATATGTAGCTGCTAGGCAGAAACTGGTGTCTCCCAACTTTAGCTCCAAGTACCCAGGAAGCTGTGGTCACAGGATCTCAGAAAAGAAAAGACGATCTCATGGCAGAAAAGTTCATGAGAACCTCATCACCAATTAGGCAGAAAATAGCCACAAATGAAGGTGTGAGACAAGAGGTAGACCTCAAGCCTTTAACAAAAAGCCAAGTAAGAAAAGCAAGGTCCTGAGTTCAAACCCCAGTACTAGCACAAAAAAATAAAACAATTATTATCTCAATGAAAATAATAGGAAATGTAGTGCCATTACATCAGTATTTCAGAGCTTAAATATAAATCAATTGATATGTTATTTACATAAAATTAGGAATGTATATGGAGGAAACAGAGATTATGTTTTCTAACTGTGGAGTTAGGGAGGAACTTTAAAGCAAAATGTAAATATCAGAAAAAAGAAAAAAAAAGATGGACTAAATTTGGCATAAAATATATATCACCAAAAAAAACTAGGAGAACTTATTTATAAAAAATAATCTGGAACACATTTGTTAGTTAATAGAAGTTATAAAGATATTTTTAAGTTTTCAGATGCAGAGTTGTAGCCCAAAAAAATGAAGCTGGCAATTGAAAGATAAGAGGGGAAAGTAAAGGGGAGGAGTGTAAACGAATGAAGAGTAGATGGTAATGGCAGTATGCAGTCATAATATTCAATGCATATCCTATGAAACTAGGAAAGTTGAAGAAATGGCTTGGGTTAGTAGGAGGGAGGTGGTAGAATGATGATAGGATTGATATTGAGCAAGATACTTTGTACTTATAAACTGGTATTTTGACAGATAAACCCTTTGTACAACTACTTGAAGATAATAAAAATATTATAAAAAACAAAAAAAATTAGCTGGGTACCAGTGTCTACAACTGTAACCCTGGCTACATAGGAGGATTTGAGTACTGAAGCCAGCCTGGGCAGGAAAGTCCATGAGATTTTCATCTCTAATCAATCACCAAAATGTCAGAAATAAGAGTTCTGGCTCAAGTGGTAGAGCACTAGCCCCAAGCAAAAAGAGCTCAAGAATAGTGCCCAGACCCCTTAGGGCCAACACACACACGCGCACACGGACGCATGCACGCACGCGCACACACACACACACACACACACACACACACACACACACACACACACACACACACACACACACACACACACGTCTTTCAAAATTCACTAAAAAGAAATCTTCCTAGGCCGGTAGTAGTGACTCACACCTCTAATCTGAGCTACTCAGCTTGATATCTGAGACACTTGGTTCAAAGACAATACAAGCAAGAAGATCCTTAAACCTTATATGAAAATAAATAATAAAAAGCCAGAAGAGGAGCAGTGGCAATACAGAATACAGGCATAAAAGGCAAAACAAAACTTGTTTCAGTCAAATAACAACATATACTGAGAGTAATATAAATTGTCAAAAAGACCTTTTGAAAATATATACAAAAAGCACTAAAAGTACAAGTACCCTTTAACCCACTGGCTGTAACAAAACAATAAAAGAGGGGCAACTTGATAAGCTAAGCTGATGTTTACCATGCTAATTCATAACTTTAACAGTGAAGAAACATATAAACTAGCTAGCAAGTTACCGAATAAGACAATACTTTTTATTCTGACATTCAGACATCACAATGATAGTGTACGTATATATTGATGTAGATAGATGATAAATAGCTAGATAGGTAGATATAAAAGTAGAAATATATTTGCTGCTAATTATTCATTATTAAAAGCCTTCACAAGAATTTATATATTCCTATTCTAAGCTCTTGTCTCCTGCCTCAACATAAAAGGAAAATAAACATCCATAACTAGCATTTTACTTTTACAGGAACTAAGCACAAGCTCCTCAAAAGCTCACTCCATCTTTCACCACATAGTCAAGCCCTCTACTTTTTAAATTTACATATCTCCTTTTTAAATTTGAGCTTAGAATTCTTACCTTTCTCTCTCTCCCCCTTTTTTCTCTCTCTCTCTCTCCTCTCTCTCTCTCTCTCTCTCTCTCTCTCTCTCTCTCTCTCTCTCTCTCTCTCTCTCTCTCTCTCTCTTTCTCTCTCTCTCTCTCACTCTCTCTCTTGAAAACTAAAAGTCTAAATGGTCATCATCTTTTTTAAATACTCTCATTGAAGCCAGGACCCAATCACCTTCTTAGTCTTAGTTTATTTCCATTCTTTTTGTTGTTATTGTTGCTCTTGGGGCTTGAACTCTGGTCCTGAATGCTATCCCTCAGCTCTTCAGCTCAAGGTTAGCACTCTACCACTTGAGCCACAGTGCCACTTCCAGTTTTCTGAGTGGTTTATTGGAGATAAGGGTCTCAAGGCCTTTCCTGCCTGGGTTGGCTTTGAAACATGATCCTCAGATCTCAGACTCCTGAGTAACTAGGATTACAGGTGTGAGCCACCAGTGCCCAGCCTCACTTTATTTCCAAAATAAAGCTTCCACCTCTCAAAGCAGAGCATTATACAAAGCATGTACCAAATAAATTTTTTCCATTAACATTTTCTATGTACCTACTGCATGACAGCAGGACAATATGATGCTGAGTTTGGATCTCAAAGATCATGAAATATGTTCATGTATAAATATGACTAGTGCTTGGGAAAATTGGGAAGTGGAGTAGAAGTATCAATAGGTTATTGATATATTATTATTGTCACCATAGTATGTATATTAGCTCAAATTCCCAAAAATAACACACTTAACAATGTCTTATGCATGTTTTAAATATTTGATAACAATATGTATCTATATAAATATATAAAGTATCAATAGATATTTGGGAATAAGAGAAGTAAGATAGAGAAAAAAGGTTTGATTAACCTAGATAAACAATAAACAAGTACTACTATTCTGAAGCCTATATCTTGAGAAGGTGGAGATTACCACTGTCAAATTCAGGTTCACCATACATTTTCCAAATTTACAATTCTCAAGTTATACAAGCAAAAGTTATGGTTATAGTTTGGAAAGAATCCAATGATAGATTTGAAGTTTGTCTCATGAAAGGGTAATTTGTCTTCCTTTCTTAGGGAAAGAGAAAAGTAAGAGTAAATATCAAAACATTCCCAACACAACAGTTGATTTCCTCCTGGTATCATTTAGTGCATTTTTAATCTAACTTGTTTCATTTTCTAAATTGTTACAGTTCCTCAAACAATGGTGCAGAATGACAATATGAAAAGAATGAAAATGCAGTGAGACAAAGGTAATCTCTATAAATGAGTTGATTTAAACTTGCTTGCCATTTTCTCATTCATAAACACTACATTGATGCATTTCACTTACAGTGGATTTCACTCACAGTATTCTTTTGCTTGCTTGCATTTTGAGTTCTGCTGCCTAATTTGTTAGCATATGGGTTGAGTAAGGGTAGTTCATGCTGTAAAACAAGAAACAAAATAATGTCTGTAATCTTTTTTTTGGGGGGAGAGGGGATCCGGTCGTGGGGCCTGAACGCTGGGAATTGTCCCTCAGCTCTTCAGCTCAAGGCTAGTGCTCTACCACTTGAGCCACAGCGCCATTTCCGGCTTTTTTCTTTTTGCTTATGCGGTGCTGAGGAATCAAACCCAGGGCCTTGAGCATGCAAGGCAAGCGCTCTACCACTGAGCCACCTTCCCAGCCCAGTCTGTAATCTTAATGCAAAATGTTGCCATCTATTGTTAGAGGAAATGAGGTGGAAATTTCAAAACCTAAATGAGTAAGATGAATCAGTAACTGAATAGAATTTGTCACATATCGTTTCCAATGGGAATAATAAAACAGTACAACCCATCAAAGCATTTTTAAAAAGAAAAGGTAGGCATGGTGATTCACATCTGAAATCCCTACTCACTCGACTAAGAAAGATCATCGTTCAAGGTCAATGTGAGACAGAACTTTACAAGACCCTATTCTCAACCAAAAGGTGTGTAAAGGTGCACACCTATCATCTCAGCTAGGGCACACAGGCACACACACAAACACACACACACATAAAGAACAGGAGGATTACAGTCTATACTGGCTCATACCAAAAGCAGAGATTATTATCTCAAAACTCACAAGCACTTCTGTGCTCATGAGAGAGTAACTGACTACCAAGTCAAAGACTTGAATTCAAATCCTAGTATTTCCAGAAAAAAAAAGAGAAGAGAAAACATACATTAAATGATGAAAATATAGCCACTTTCAATTGACTTTCCTTTGAAAAGGGGGATTTAAAGATAGATATTTGAGGCATCAGAACACTGGTTTTAAGGTGAAAGGTTCCAAGACTTGGCTGGGAAGGAATTCTGGACATGGGTTCTCTGCAGTTTTTCAGTGCATGAAAATAGCATGGCAAGGGCACTGAAAACCAGTGAAATAGAAGTCTTCCTTGTATTTTACTGCAAATCTTCAGAAATACAAGAGAAGCCTCATTGGTCTAAAGATTAACAAGAATATTGTTTCATTAGGAGATAATTGTGTTTTTCAGCCACTGTCTTCTCCTAATACATGGAACAGATTTTTAGTAAATAATGTGCAATTGATTTCGTACAACTGAAAATTTTGAGGCAGGGAGTAAAACCAGATCTTTGGAAACAAGAATCAAAAAAATGGAACAGTAAAACTGGGCAGAGTTAAAGGGGGAATAAGAAACAAAGGAAGTAAGCAAGAAAGAATAAAGGAAGGGCTAATAAAAGATTATAAGTAAAAGAATCAACACATTATAAAAATTGAAGCTAATCAAAATACATCACAGTAGCTTACTGACTTGGTCAATCTTTCTAGCTTTAATTCTATCCTAGTTATTATGGCTACTCAGTCTCTGAAGACTAAGATCTACAATGTTTAGAATTAAGAAGCAAATTGATACAATATCAAAAATAGGAAAGTAGCACATATTATTTTATTTGTAACATTTTCACATCCTTCAAATTTAAAATACATCATGGGAAATTACAGATAAATAATTACCTGGTAGAGCCAATAACATTTGACTAAGTTTGGGGGAAAAGATTAAGGTGGTTATGTATTTAGAATTTCTTACAATGAGATGTACAAGGCATTATGTCGAAAAATGAATTTTACAACTTCAGCAGGGGTGGGGGGCATGGGATGGGAGGGCAGGGATGTTAAGGAGGAGGCAACAATGCTTAGTAAGAAATGTACTCATTACCTTGCTCATGTAATTGTAACCCTTCTGTACGGTATTTTCACAATAATAAAACTTATTCATAGTAAGTTTTAGCAATGTTTATCTTACATCTCTAATTTTGATAATCATCAAAAGAAGGCTGACTCTTTTTTTATTGTGAAAATACTGTTAAGACTTCATACTTTGTAGGTCCTTGTTCTGGTGATAGGTCAACATGTGCCACAGTGTTAGGAGCCCCTCCATGTATACAATTCAGGTGAGGGTGTTTTGTCAAGTTTGGAGTGGTATCTTTGATTAACTTATGTCTGGTATTTCTAATATGATTTTATGTATTTGCTTATGTATTGTCTATTGACACAAATAAAATATTAGTTTGTGCCTCATGGTATACTGCCACAAACACTGCACAATTGTTCATGTTTTGACACGGATACTTTACTCTGAAGTTACAACATTGAATACTCTCTAGATATGTCTTTAAAAATAAATTTTAAATACCTCTGATTACATTGAACATATCTGAAAAGAATGCATATAACATTGGTTTCACCTGACTTTAATAAGTAGGCACCCAAATTCTTAGAGGAAAAAAAAATAAAATCTCCCTTGAAGTTCAAATACATACATAAAAATGCTTCAAGTTTATAAGAAAAAGACAACTGATCAAAAGATTAAGTTTGATTAGAAAGGCTTAGTGGTTCTGAAAGATAATGAAATTAAAATACTGTTTAACTGAAATTGTTTCTGGAGCTACTCTTTTATTATTATTAGCACACTAAGCTTAGAAATTGATCTATTATTTCCTTTAAATAAAAGTTATAGGTCAAATGGCTTTATTTTCATAATTTTTTAAAATGTGACTTGAAGGTAGTAGGTAGGCCAAAAGGAATAAAATTGCTGTCTTGCTTACACTTCATTAGATCCCCCTTTGGTCATGTCACTCTTCTTTGTGTGATCACCTCAAAAGCAAACTGCATTTAGAAATCAATGATCCCAGAAAATCTTTGGCTACCCACTTATCCTGATAGGTCTCTTCAATTTTCCCATTTTCCCTGGGTCGTCATATTTTACTGCTAAAATAATAAACAAAACAAGCCTGTCATGGTTAGAGTGCTAGCCATTTATTCTTCATTGATAAAATAGACATTGATGAGTTTCCTAGTATATATCCTCTGTGTCAAAGGCTAGAGATATGATAATAAAATAACAGGAATTTTCTATTGTAGGAAAAAGATACAGTAGATAATGGACAAATATCACACAAACCAAGTGATGAACAGTATTAATACCACAAAGAGGGAGAAAGGTACTCACCTATTCAGGTCCATAATCTAAAGAAAAGTTGATGGAAAAGTGCCTCCAGGAGACTAAAAAGGCCAACAGGGATCCCAAGAAGCTTATTATTAGCAACGTCCTGTGGGAAGTAATAGTTAACACTAGCACCTTTTCCTGCTTCCTATGAAGGATGCTGATGGCCTATTACAAAAAAGCTAACTACACTGAACTTTATCACTGAGATATCAGTATGTCACAAAAGAAAGGTATAGCCATAGTTTCCACTGTGTTCCAGCAGTGACATCAAATATGCTGAGTATTCCAACATGACATTATTTAGTAAGGAATGTGTTCTTCAGTGATATTGGGAAGCTGGGATGCAGTCGATACTATTCTCACAGGTGTACACCAAATTCAAAACATTTCTCCTCACTTACTGTTAGCAAGAAAACATTTCCTTGATATGCTTCACTTGTTGACCTCTCTAGGCTGGTCCCAACTTTGCCTATTCACAAGAAGATGAAGGGTTCAATCTTCTAAAATGAATTTATAATGCTTCTGTACTATTCATTTCAGTTTGACAGAAGCTCTAAAATCTGACGTTCTTATTTATCTAATGAAACTTTAATTTACAAATCAAACTAATATACAGGGGTAAATTTGGGTCAAATTACACATTATTGACTAAAACTATGCAAAAATTCCAGGGTTATAATACTGTTGAACATAACTGATAAGAATGTAGTTGAAGTTATTTTACCTGATTTTTAACTAGGCAACAGATCTCCATGAGGGAGAAATGTAATCTCTCTTGGGAGCTCAATGTGTATATATAATATGTTTCAAGATTATTAGACAAAGACAAGAGGCCTAAAAATAAATTTTAGCTAAAAATCTTGCCCTGAAAAACAATTAGTAGTAGGAAAATATTGAGGGGGAAAAAACTAATAACTAAAACTGCTTCTGGAACTTTATAAAATTATTATCAAACACAAAAAGGAGTTGATGTTTTTAAATCAAAGGTATAGGATAAATGGTTATTATTTTTCATGAAGTTTTTTAAATGACTGGTAGACAGAACAGAAAAATTTATGTCTTGCTTTCCGTTCATCTGGCTCTCCTAATTCCATTTTGGATATTTTGAAGTGTGCTGTCACCTCAACCCAAGGTTATATTCAGAAATCACTAATCATGGAAGTTATTTTGGTACTCTTATTCTGAATGATTCATCAATTATTTTACTGAATATCAATGTAAGTTATGATATGCCACTTTCAAAATAAAAAAAACATAAAACAATTATCACTCATACAATGCTATTCATTCATTAATCATTTAACAAATATATTTTGAACAGTTTTGTGGGTTGGAGGACATGGGTATGCTTTTGGTCTAAACCCTTTATCCCTAAGGAGTTAGGTGAGTCACAAAGGAATGGATTGGTCACAGAGAGCCCTGTTTCCTAGTAGTGATCAAGAACCCTGAGTATCCAATGTTATGACCTCAGGTGAGGGATGTCTTTTTTATACTGTCCTTGAGCAGCTGGAGGTTATAGACATAATGACATAAGACTATATTCAGTAGGCTAGAAGACACTTATCTGCACTTGCTGTTAGCAAGGAAGCTTCTCCCCAGTGTTTTCAAAGGTCTAGCCTCTCTATAGTAGGTTCAGTTTTGGACAAATGGGTGGAGGAGCCATGCGGCAAGAGAAATAGCAGGAATTTTGCCAAAAAGAAATCGCCCATTCACTTCAGGGTGAAAAATATGTTTTAGTACAGACTTAGAAGAGTGTGGCTTCTCATCAGTGGCATAAGCTCAGCAGCATCATGGGATAAGCCACTGATACATGCTGTATTGCAGGAACTCCAAAACATGACAAGAAATGTCACAAATGCTAACATACACCATATCCTTTTTGTAACGAGTACAGAAAAGTTATATGGATATATAGAACCGGTAAGTAGTCTCTCTTGTGGCCAAGTATCAGAATGGGGTTTGCCACATTGATCCCAAGATACTTAAAAAAGTGATGGATGTGTCATAATTGCATGGGGCATGGCATGGTAGGGTGTGTCTGTTTTCTAGGCTACTAAAAAATTAGAGGCAGAAAGAATTACTCGAACCCAGGAACATAAGCCTACCCAAACATAATATAAGATAGACAAATAGCAAACAAAAAAGCATTAGTAGCTCCCCTACTGGTAGGGTAAAGAGGCTTCATGGAGGCCGTTCAGGTAGCAGTCCTTGTCTTTAATTGTTCCAGCCCAAGGACCACACATGAGAGTAGTCAAGCCTTTAGATCTGTGAAGATTTGGCCTGAGTTATCACAGCATGTAGGACCTAGCATCCATGACCAGTACTAAAACTGCACCATTATATACATCTAATCCAGATGAGCTTTCAGAGAGCAAAAAATATTTTTAAAAATACAGAAAAGAAATTCAAATAAACAAATGTTTCACTTTTGTATTCTTATTTATTATCCCAGTAGCAAGATCATAAATAGATGAGGGAACCATCTGTGGTAGAAATGATAAAGAAATGAAATAGAAGGAAAAAGTTGTTTTTTCTGAGTACCTTGCCTTATATTTAGTCGTGAAAGATCTGACCAGGCTATATACTCTCTTTCAGAAGTTCGTATACAGAACCTTCTATAGAGGAGAAAGAAGATCAACTGACTTGTCTGGATGGGATTGTTATAGATCACATTTTTTCCTAAGCTGGGGGTCTTAGAAGTCTACTGATGTCTTTTGCACTGCATATGGAAAAGTCAGACCCATAAAAATACAAACTTATTTCTATTTTTTTTTTTTACAAAAACTTCCATACATTTATTGCTCAGCTCATTCTTAGGGCAAAGAAAAAGAAAAAGGGAAATCAGACTTTTAATTTAAACTACAAATCTTTCTAGGTAGTATTAAATTTTTCAGTCTGAATTAAATAGAGCATAAATATTTATGAATTATCTTGATTCTCCTCCAGTGGAGGAGTTGTACATGATTTTGTTGCGAGTTTTGTATTTTTTCCCAAAACCATTAGAAAATGAGCCACTTTTGCTTTTGTTTCTTGAACCACTACACTCACTTCATCCTGAAAGTCTTGTAAAAAGACCTAGTAAAGAGCCCTTCGAAATACAGACATCAAAATTGAAGGCATAGAAAAACATATCTACTGAAAGTTAAAAATCTGTTGTTGTTCTATGTTAAGCAAATCAAACAACTTTGCTTCACAATACCCAGTCTTTTTATATTTGTATTAAATTGATACCCTAAAAAAACATCTAGTGATTGTTTATATGGTGAGTTTGTCTAAGTTGTCAAATCCCTTTGATTTATTTTAATTTTATGTCCGAGACCGGTACTCTAACTCAGTATCCTTCTGCTTTCGCTCATTGGCTCTACCAACTGAGCCAAGCTTCCAACCCCAATTAAATCCCCTTTAAAATAAGAATAACTGATTTAGGAGTAACTTTTTTTGCGTACTTCTGTTTTTTTCTATACTGTTAAATAATTTTTGATGCAGTTAAATCATATTTCCTTTGTTACAAATGTTTTACGTTGTTTTTACATTACATAATCCTTGTACTTGGTTTTCTAGAATGATTTTTAAATCTCTAGTCATTTTAGTTGGACATAAAGCTTTACAAACTGACATTTTTAACATATATCTAGTATGACTCTATAATCCACAAATCAAACTAATAGATTGGAAGCCAATAAGAGTCAAATTGTTGGTTACTAAGAACTTGGAAAATCCACCAGGTTTGTTATGATGTTGAAAAGTTTAGATGATAAAAATGTATTTCAAGTTGTTTAGCATGATTTGTCTAGGCACCAGAGTTCTGTGAGGGGGAAAAAATGAAATCTCTCTTGAAGTTCACATAGATATATAAAAAGTGCTTCAAGTTTATAAGGCATAAAGCCAATAGGCCCCAAATAAAGTTTAATTATAAAGCCATGCTGGATGTGAAAAACAATGAGGTCAAGTAGAAAGTTCTTCAAGGAAAATTAATATATAACTGAAATGGTATCTGGAGCTTTAAAAATTATAACTAGCAGACTAAACTTAGAAATCAATCATCTTATAAATATGTTAGAAACAATAGCAAGAAAGAAAAACAAATTGAGTCTTGAGGTAAATGCTTGATGAGAAATGTACTCATCACCTTGTTCATGTAATTGTAACCCCTCTGTATGGTATTTTCATAGTAAAAAAAATAACTTATTAATAAAAATTCAATCAATTGCCTTTAAATCAAAGATTGGATGATTATTCTTCATCAAAATTTCTTAACATATGACTGGTGCATATATTAGAAGTCATTAAATTGTTGCTTTGCTGTTATCTGGCCCTTCTGATACAATTAGGGATACTGTATTACTCTTTGTGTAATCACCTCAAATCCAGACTTCTTTTGAATAACTCAACTTAGAAGTTCCTTTGCTATACTCATATCCTGACACACTCTTTAACTATTCTATACTTGAGTATTGATATAGTGAACAATATTCGTGTCAAAATAATAAACAAATAAGCTACCACTAATTGAGGGCTATTCATTCACAATTCAATTAAGAAATTATTTTAGGCAGTTTTATGTACATAGCCTCTGCTAAAGGCTGAAGATACAATGATGAGCAAGACAAAGGTTATTTCTAGTCTTGTGAACTGTAAAGTTTTGTATGGAAAAGAGACACTATGCTTGTAGCTCATGCCTATTGTCCTAGCTACTCAAGAGCCTCATGTGGTAGACAACTAGCCATCACATACACACACACAAACAACCTCGGGGATACCGTTCCAATCCTTAGTTCATGCCCCCATAATGGTAATAAATAAAAGAATTAAGAGGTACAAGACAATTATTACACAAACCATATGACTGACAGTGTTACACAGCAAGGAAAGGAAAGAAGGTACTCACCTATTCAGATCCACAGTCTAAGAACAAGTTGGTGAAAAAATGTTCCCAGAAGACCAAACAGGAGCATAGGGGACCCAAGAAACTTCCCAATAGCAACCTCTTATGGGTAGGCACAGTTAAGTATCACATTTTCGTTCTTGCTCTGAAGAATGCTATGACCAATTACAGAAAACCTAATGGGTTAGGTGACTCATAAAGGAATGGAATGTTCATAGATACCTTCTATAGTTTTCCAGTAGTGTTATCAAGTAAATTGAATAGGTCTGGGAAGTTGACTCAGTGGTAGAGTGCTTGCCTTACAAGCATGAGTCCCTGGGTTCGATTCATCAGCACCACATAAGCAGAAAAAAGCTGGAAGTGGTGCTGTGGCTCAAGTCGCTAGCCATAAGCTGAAGAGCTGAGGGACAGCACCCAGGCCGAGTTCAGGCCCCACAACCAACAACAACAAAAAAGAAAGAAACTTGAGTAGTCCAATGTGATAGCTTAAGATCAGAAATATCTTTTTTTTTCAGTTATACCCAACACTGAACAACTCTACACCCAGGGAATGTGTAGACGCTGAGCAAGCAGTATTTGAAGGAGGAAGGACTATCCCTCCTGCATCTTTTACAGCAATCATATTCAAAACAATAAAACTTTAGTACCAAAAAAAGAAATACCTTTTCTCATGATACTTGCATAGGGGGAGGACCACTACACAAAGTCCAACACAAAACATTTCTTCTCAGTTATAGTAAGTAAGAAATCTTTTCCTCGGTGTGCTTCACTATACAGGCTTCACTAAGGTGAACTCAGTTTTGCCTATTCCCCAGAGGATAGAGAAGCCATGAATCAGGAGCATGGGCACAACTTTTGCCAGAAAAAGAACTGCCAGTTTCCTTTAAGGAGAGAGGACAAAACAGAACACGGGAAAAGTGTGTTAAGAAATAAGGTAAAGACTGTGGTTCCTGATCAGTGGAATGTGCTTACAGCCATGAAGGATAAGCCATGTATTAAATGCTGTACTATGGAGGAACCAATAGACAGCTGTCTATTTGCCTATGTGCAAATGGGGATTGGCTACACTGAACATAAGATCACGTTATAGAATTATTAAAAAGAAATTTATTAATAAGGTTCTTAGTGAAAATACTGTACAGAGGGGTTACAATTACATGAGCAAGGTAAAGTTAAGGAGTACATTTCTTATCAAGCATTGTTGCCTCCTCCTTTGTTTCCCCTTACCATCCCGGCCCTCCCACTCCCCTGCCCCAACCCCACCCTGCCCCTCTCCCACCAATCCCCCCATACACACGCCAAAGGGAACCAGGCACCAGTAGTTCAAACTTGTAATCTTAGCTACTTAGGAGACTAAAATCTAAGGATCAAGATTTTTTTTTTTTTTTTTTTTACAGATGTTGACCTTTATTTGTTGTACTGGTCTGTTTACCTTTTGATACAAAGTAACATCTTACTTAGTACAGGACACAACCAGCCCATTCTGTAAGAACCTTACCTCCAATTAACCCACAATAGCTGGATGTAGAGCTGTGATTCAAGTGGTAGAGCACTAGTCTTGAGCAAAATAGTTGAGGGACTGCCCAAGGCCTGAGATTAATCTCTAATACCAACACATACACAAACACACACACACACACACACACACACACACACACACACACACACACACACACACACATGCATGCACGCACACACACACCACAAAACTGGATTGAGCCTAACATGGTAGGGGTGTGCCTATGGTCCCAGGTGCACAAAAAGCTGAGAAAGTAGAAATCAATTGAGACCTTATACTAAAAGGAACAGCAAATAAAAGGCATTAGTTGTTTCCCACCTCAGGCTGGAGGGCCCCTATAGCAATAGTTTAGATAAAAGCATAATCTCTATCTAGTTCAGCTCAGATACTACACTGTGAGTAAATAAGTCTTTAGATGATTAAACATAGGGCCTTCAGCCATCACACACTGTGTATCAGCCAGCAATAGTGACCCATAACCTCAAATGTACCATTATGTACATCTACGCTGAGAAAGCTTTCAGATATGTAGCCCAGAAAGTATCTGATAGCCATTGTATAGAAACTCACCAAAGTATCAAACCATACCTGTCTTGAATTTCTGATTTATAAAGTTATGAGCAAATAGTTGTTTTAAGGTGCTAGGATTTGAGTAATTTGTACATAGCAGAAACCAGGTGAAGGGAAGTGATTGGGTAGAGAGGAAGGTTAGCCAAGAGTTAAATCCTTAAAAAAAAGAAGAGTTAAACCCTCAAGTTAGCTAAGAGATGAAGTTCATTATACTACTTAACTACTTCTGTGAATATCTCAATTTTGACTTTGTAAAACCCACTGACATAACCATATTATATACAGCATATTACAATATAGGAAAAATTATAATCACCATATTTCGATTATAATCAAAAATATAATCAGCCTATTTTAGAATGTTGCAAATTCTACCAACATTTCACAGATTTCTTCAACAAGTAAAGATTTAAAAAAGGGGGATTGTCCCCCAACAACAAATCTTCAAGAAACAGCTGACTGTATTCATGATTTCAATATACATGTACACTCCCCTACCCACCCCCCCACCCCCCCCACACGAATGTATGCAACAGCTCAACCTACTCACAAACATCCACTCAACATGAATCAAGGATCTTCCTGTAGTAGTTGAACTTTTAAATTTTTCAAGTGTTGTAAATAATTGATAACAGATACATAAGCAATTATTTTCTGAACAGCACTATGCTATGGAAATGAGAGTTCACTATTATTATTACATAAAATATCTTTGAATCTCAAAAGAATTAAATAAGAGAATCTGAATTTGGGGGCTATATTTCTACCAGCTATCCTACAAAGGCTTAATGAGATGATACTAATAAGATCCAAAAATTAAGCACTAAATTAATACAATGAAATGTATATATGAGTAAGTGAAGGGAAAGCCACTGGTCAGAGAAACCTATGCTGTCTCCATCTCTCAGCCGGCGGCACACTGTGGCCATTTTGATGCTGCCTGGGCCATGGAGTTGTCTTCACCAGAGCAGTACCCATGCTGGCATTGGAACTGGGAGTGGTACGGAGGGAAGAGAAGGCCACTGGGGTGGCCACCCTGGGGAAGGGGATGGGGCAGTGGGAAGGGTGGTGAGGCCCTGGCAGAGGCTGGTGAGGGGAGGAAGTAGGCAGCAGGCCAGTGGCACAGGCAGCAGCAGCAAAGCTGCAAGTTCTGGTGGCTAGGCTCTGGGGAACTTCTGTGAGGTGGGATGGTGGGGATGGATCCCCTAGGGCTTGGCAGCCTCCTAAGGAATGGACAATGAGAAATGAGATAAATAAGCAGGCTAAAGACTTAAAGAGAAACTTCTCTAAAGAGGAAAAAAGGATGGCCAATATACACATGAAGAAATGCTCAACGTCCCTAGCCATAAAAGAAATGCAAATCAAAACAACATTGAGATAGCACCTCACCCCAGTTAGAATGGCTATAATCAAGAACTCTAATATCAACAGATGCTGGTGGGGATGTGGACAGAAGGGAAACCTACTGCATTGTTGGTGGAGTGTAAACTTGTTCAACCACTTTGGAAAGCAGTATGGAGGTTCCTCAAAAGACTCCACATATAGAGCTCCCCTATGACCCAGCAATCCCACTCTTGGGCATTTACCCAAATGCTCACAAACAAGACCACACTAAAGTTACCAGCACAACTATGTTTATTGCAGCATTATTTACCATAGCTAAGATATGGAACCAACCCAGATGCCCCTCAGTAGATGAATGGATCAAGAAAATGTGGTATATACACAAATGGAATTCTATGCCTCCATCAGAAAGAATGTCATTACCCCATTTGTTAGGAAATGGAAAGACTTGGAAACAATTATATGAAGTGAAGTAAGCCAGGCCCAAAGAAACATAGGTCCCATGGTTTCCCTTATTTTCAATATCTAGTATATGTCTGAGTAAAGCAGAAAAGGTCAGATAAGTTGATGTTAGAGAAATAAACCCTAAGATATCAATTCAAATTCTTTCAGGTGATTGTTTCTAACACATTTATAAGATTATTTCTTTGTTGCTTTGTATGTCCATCCCCCATGGTATATCCCCTGCTTTCACTGTACTTGATGTCGGTATAATTTGTGGAGGGGAAGGGAAAAAACAAATCATTTAAATAGGTATACAAGTGGATCCATTGCAACAATGAGATATACAAGTTGTTATGTCGAAAACGAACTTTACAACTTTGGTGGGGGGGTAGGATTGGGTGAGGGGTGGGAGGAGGTTGGAGGGAAGAATGGGAAGGGATGGGAAGGGGAAACAAAGGAGGAGGCTACAATGCTTAATAAGAAATGTACTCATTATTTTGCCCATGTAATTGTAACCCTTCTGTACAGTATTTTCACAATAAAAAAGGGATTGTTATGAGGAATCTGTGCTAACTAGGATTCAAATGTACTTGTGGACCTGGGATAGTTTATCTTGAAGAATAAAGTTAGATAATAATAAAAATAAAAATATAAATGATATATACCACATTTTCTTGATCCATTCATCTACTGAGGGGCATCTGGGTTGGTTCCATATCTTAGCTATGGTAAATAATGCTGCAATAAACATAGTTGTGCTGGTAGCTTTAGTGTGGTCTTGTTTGTAAACATTTGGGTAAATGCCCAAAAGTGGGATTGCTGGATCATAGGGGAGATCTATGTGAAGTCTTTTGAGGAACCTCCATACTGCTTTCCAAAGTGGTTGAACAAGTTTACATTCCCACCAACAATGAAGTAAGGTTCCTTTCTGTCCACATCCCCTCCAGCATCTGTTGCTATTAGAGTTCTTGATTTTTGCTGTTCTAACTGGAGTGAGGTGATATCTCAATGTTGTTTTGATTTGCATTTCTTTTATGGCTAGGGATGTTGAACATTTCTTCATGTGTCTATTGGCCATCCTTCTTTCTTCTTCAGAGAAGCTTCTCTTTAAGTCTTTCGCCCACTTATTTATTGGGCAGTTGTTTCTTTGAGGAATTCTATGCCTCCATCAGAAAGAATGACATTTCCCCATTTGTTAGGAAATGGAAAGGTTTGGAAAAAATTATATTAAGTGAAGTAAGCCAGGCCCAAAGAAGCATAGGTCCCATGGTTTCCCTTATTTGCAATATCTAGTATAGGTATGAGTCAAGCAGAAAAGGCCAGCTAATGTGATGTTAGGAAAATGAACCCTTAAATATGTATTTTAATGTTTGCGTTTCTTTCATGCATGTGTTTCTAATGCATTTATAAGATTATTTCTTTGTTGCTTTGTATGTCCCTCCCCCACAGTGTAACCCCTGCTTTCACTATATTTGATGTCAGTATATCATGTGGAGGAGATGGGGACAAACAAGTCGTTTAAGGATTCAGGTGGACCTGTTGCAACAATGAGAAGTACAAAATGTCATGTCAAAACCAGCTTTACAATATTTCGGTGGGGGGGGGGGAGGGGGGTATAATTGGGTGGGGGGAGGGGGGTAAAATTGGGTGGGGGGAGGGGGGAGGCAGGGAAGGGAAGTGAAGTGTAAACAAAGGAGGAGGCTGCAATGCTTGGTAAGAAATGTATGAATTATCCTGCCCATGTAATTGTAGCCCCTCTGTACAGTATGTTGTCAAATAAAATAAAATACAATTTAAAAAAAAATATAAATGATAATAATAATAATAATGATAATGATAATAATAAGTTGATATTAAGGTGGAGCCATAGCACAGTGGTAATCCTTGCCTAACACACAAGACTCTGCAGTACCACAGTATATGTGTGTGTCTGTGTGTTTGTGTGTGTGTTTGTGTGTGTGTGTTTGTTTGTGTGTATTTCATAACTTGTTGAAACTTGTTCAAACTAGGTACAAGCTTTAGACCACTTTGGATTACATTTTCATTTCCTTACATTTACATTATTCATAAATGTATAAAGATACTAAAAATAAAACATTTTCAATTATAAAAAGAAAAATAGTAGACAATTTTCCATTGTGCTATATGCTCTAAAAATACAAGATTATTTGAGAAATGTGTAACAGAGATTCCTTCACTTTCAAGGATCCAAAGATTCACAGAAAGAAGTAATATTCAGCAAATGTTAGTCTGTAAACTAGGAATTAAAAAGGAGGTAACTAAATGATGATAGGAAGGAAGATTAAGAGAAGAAACAGGAACTAAGTGATATAGGGTTGATTGTATTGGTTTATAGAAAATGCAAAGCGAGAACTTGACAAGAAGAGAGGAAAGCGTTTCCATCAAGATATATCTTTGTTAGCTGGAGATTTGACAGGTTAGGATAAACTTATTGGATCAGTATCTCTTCATCCTAATTGGCTGAAAAAAATCACAGTAATAAGAAGACCAATTATATATTTACCTATCTAAACCAGGTCAGCACAGAATACACACAGGAACTCAGAGTAGCCTATATCATAAGACAGTGAAAAAGCTATTTACTAGAGTTTGGGGAGGTACCTGTATCTCTTTTATGTTATTCTAGTAATGGCTTAATATTTTAGCTTTGTATAAAAGATTTAAAACTGCTTTTGAATTACCATCTATTTCACAAGGATTCCAGAGTTTAAACCTTTCATCTCTGGCTGCACAGAATAAATCAGTAGTACCTGAAATTTACTAACTACTTAAAAAGTAGGTATGTGGAATAAAAAGATACAAAATATAATGCAACACAGGCAGGTTTTCACAGCTCAGGGTGACATTTAGCCAGTGATGCAAATGAAACAGCTAGGTGACATGGAAAGACCTAAACTAATCTAGCCAGGTGCTTATTCTTAAACAAAAGAGAAGGAAGTTTAACAGGTGAATGAACACAGAAGGACTGTTATTTCAGAGGTCACATGACTTGCTGTGAAAGCACCAGCTTTGACTGTACTTTCTAACATGCTTAATGCATGATACACGCCACTATGTGCACAAGTACACACACATACCCGCACACACATTGAACAACCAGTTGTTTTCATTCTAGTAATTTTTATCTTTAGATGTTCTCTCACACTTATTCAGAGTCTTCTGAAGTGTAAGAGACCTGAAAGCTATTATATTATATAACAGAAGGAAGAAGAAAACTAAATTCCCATATCTTGATTCTTTCACTATATACTCAGAAGGGGATTGCGATATATATATATATATATATATATATATATATATATAAAATGTATACACACGCATATATACATATATACATACATGTGTGTAAATACACACATACATGTATACGTGCACATGCATGTGTATGTATATACACGTGTATACATACATACATACATATATACATAAATATATATATACATATATCTATATCCTCTTCTCCTGAATTTTTTATTCAAAACAAAATTTTTAGACTTCAAAGATTGCAGAGGAGCAGCTGGGAGCTAACTGAGATCTCATGAAGAAACCAGTTTTAGTGTTCCAGTGAAAAATCCAAGGCTGAAGAGTCACCCAAGTGAACCATCATAGTACAGAGAGTTTGGTCAGAGAGGAAAAATTCAGGCAGCCTGTTTCAGGAGACAGATTTGAGCATACACCAGTGACCGAGGTGGCAGTGGCTGTGGCTGCCAACATAGCAGTAGACCAAGCCTGAGAAAAAGGTGCCAGAAACGGAGTGCAAGCATCTTCTACTCACCACCAGTGTGAACTGACAAGGAGCAAAAATCTTCATCCTGCTGACCACAGATGGATGCAGATCACAGATGGCCTGAAAAACCAAGGGAAGGTGTGAGTACCCAAAAGGACATTCCCACTCCTTCTCACAGAACAGCATTTGGAAGGTAGCTCTTCCCCTATCACTCCAGAAGTATGTCATCTTTCATACTGGCAAAGACCGGGCCAGGGCAGCCAGTAGATACCTCAGGCCTTAGAATTCGACACTGCTGAGCCATTCTTCAACAGGCCAAAGCAACCCAACCAGTGGGACTCAGCTCCATCCTGAGGAAAGTTGACCTTTCCAGACGGGGGAAAGATCACCCAAGGCAGGGCAACTTTCTTCACAGAATAAACAGCCAGAAGAGTCCCCACCCCTCTGCAGCATGGCAGCAGCAACTCTCCATGCTGCGGGAGGTTAAAATAAATAAATTCAAAACTGAAGAGTAAGAGAAAATCCCAGGACCAGATGGATTCACAGCTGAATTGTACAAGGCCTTTGAAGCAGATCTCAATTGATACTCCCCCAACTCTTCAATGAAAATGAAAGTTCACTACCAATCTCGTTCTAGGAAGCCTCCAAAACTGTCATCCTCAAAACAGACAGGGAATCATCAAAGAAACAGAACTCTAGACCCATTTCTCAGATGACCATCAGTGCAAAACTACAAAATCCTCGCCAATCAACTTCAACAATTCATCAAAAAAATCAAACACTATGATCAAACAGGATTCATTCCATGGATGCAAAGCTGGTTTAATACATGCAAATCAATAAATGTAATGCATCATATCAACAGGAGCAAGGAAAAGAATCAAATGGTAATATCAATACATGCAGAAAAAAGATTTGACAAGATCTAACACCACTTTATGATGAAAGCTATGCAGAAACTAGGAATCCATAGAATGAACATTCCTCAATATAAGAAAAGCTGTGTATGACAAACTTACATTACAACTTATATTATAACTAGCATTATACTTAATGGCAAAAAGCTAAAGCCATTTCCTCTAATTTCAGGAACTAGACAGACTGTCCATCTCTCCACTCCTTCTAGTATTAGATTGCCTAGCTACAGCAATAAAACAAGATGCAATCTTTAAGAAGATCCAAATGGGGAAAGATGAAGTAAAACTCTCCCTCTTAGTAAATGACATGATCTTGTATTGAAAGAATCCCCTAGACTCCACCCCCAAGTTATTTGAGCTGATCTGAAACTTTGGCAAAGTAGCAAGGTATATAAAATTAACCCTCAAAAGTCAGTGGCTTTTCTGTATGCCAACAATGAGAGTACCTCTATCTCCTCAAATAGTTATGCTTTCTTTCTGTTAAAGCATTCAAACTCCTCTCATTGCTCTTTTGGAAACATGCATTATATATTTTCGTAGTCACTCTGCCATAAATACAAGTTACTTCTACTGAATTATAACTCTGTACATACTGGCCATCTCTCCATTCCCATTCCTAACATCTATATCTTATAAAATCACTGTTCTATTTTCAATTTTTGAGAATTTAAGTCCTAGCATGAGTGAAATTATGCAGTATTTGCTTTTTTGTGCTTGCCTTACCTCACTTAACATGATCTCCAAAGGCCACAGTAACGTCAGCATCAAAGGCCAACACTGTTCCAACCACAATAGAAACCAGTTCTATTCAAAGTTCTAAGTAGGTGAGTGACTACTGTCCCTCCATAGAAAGCAGTCACAGCTTCCCTCTGTTTCTAAACCCTTTGAAAGACAACTGTACATTAGCCAGAAAATAGGGATGAATTAAGCAGTTAATAAATTTTAAAAACCCAACCTAAATACTAAGTATCATATTAACCTCAGATTCATAATTAGAAAATGCATAGTTTGCAATAAAAGTATTTGCTATTAATGAATGTAAATTAAAGCAACCAGTTTAATAAATGTTGAACTATTGAAACTAATATTGAATCATTTGTTTGCCCTCTTCACAAGTTAATAAAAAAAAACAAGTAAATTAGAGCACTGTGACATATCTCAATTTAAGAAAGAAAATCCTTCCTTTTAGAATGACTGATTAATGAAACTTGAATTAAAAATCAACCTCAAAGATATTATGAGAGAAGGGGCTGGGAAGATGGCTCCGTGGTAGAGCACTTGCCTTGCATGCATGAGGCCCTGGGTTCAATTCCTCAGCATCACATAAGCAAAAAGAAAAAAAGCCAGAAATGGCGCTGTGGCTCAAGTAGTAGAGTGCTAGCCTTGAGCTGAAGACCTGAGGGACAGCACCCAGGCCCAGAGTTCAGGCCCACATCCAGACCCCCCCCCAAAAAAAAAAAAACTTATGAGTGGAAACTATTGTCTACACTACTCTAGAAGACAAAGCCAATTTCAGTGTAGAACTTTTCTGGCATACAACAAATGCTTACAGTCTCATTGAATTATTTCATTACCATAATATCCTAGGTGTTATATATAGAAGGCACATAGGATGCCTACACAAATGAGAGATGGTGTTAACAGTCCTATAGTTAAGACTTTTCTTCATGTATCCCAGTTAAAACACAACTATCCTCAAAACCTTACCCATGGCTGCACACTGGTGGATATCCATAAACTAAGCAAATAGCTCTCAAGAAATTTCCACAGCAAAGTCAAATCATGCTCAAGAAAACTCTTAAAACTCGTCTTAATGCCGGGCGCTGGTGGCTCACGCCTGTAATCCTAGCTACTCAGGAGGCTGAGATCTGAGGATCACGGTTCAAAGCCAGCCCGGGCAGGAGAGACCATGAGACTCCTATCTCCAATAAACCACCAGAAAACCGGAAGTGGCACTGTAGCTCAAGTGGTAGAGCGCTCGCCTTGAGCTGAAGAGCTGAGGGACAGCTCCCAGGCCCAGAGTTCAAGCCCCACGACCGACAAAAAAAAAAAAAAAGTCGTCTTAATGATATTTTTGTTTCATTTCTCCTCAGTACTATTTCGAAGTTCTTTCCAAAATTTTCCCTTGTCCTTTGATTGTCACGTAATTAACTATTAGTTAATTCACCTAATTCTAGCCTTAAGAGCCTATAATAATAAATTTAGAAGAGATGTTATATATGTTCAATACATTTTCCTAAAATCAAACTAAACACTATGGAAGCAATAATATCAGGGAAGTCTCCAATCTTTTGCCAACCTAATTACTTCCTAAATTTTCTTGTGTCAGACTATTTTGAAAGAACTATATAATCTATTCCCTGAGAGCTTTTACCTACCGATTGAACCTTACCATTTGAAGCTATATACCTAAAAGCAGATATAGTGTTCCATAACTTTGTTTTCCTAAAGTTTCAGAAAACATAAAATTTTAGCTTCTTTTCCTATAGCACAATTGGAAATTCCTTCCTATCTTGGTTTCATTCTTCTGAACATTCTGAGACAGCCTTATACTTCTTCATTAAAAGCTATTGTTGGGTTGAACCTGATGCCATCCCTTTCACCTATTAGATTCATTTTTGTAAATTGAGTGCACATTTACTCAATGGATAAGCAAAGGATATTTTTGATACTCGGTGCTAAGTAAAATTATTCTGCTCCAGAGTGAGTGAGATAGTTAACAGTTCTAAGTGGAGAATATAACATTTACCTCTACAAAATTTAGTCATTTCAGCCTGTTCAAATTTCGCTAAATTCAAGTTCCGTAATCCAGCATTAAAAATAAAAGTAAGTCACTGTTGAAACTTACTGAGTTGGATTTGCATAAATAGGTAAGGCGTCCGTCTGTGTGTGTGTGTGTGTGTGTGTGTGTGTGTGTGTGTGTTAGAAAACCTGTTTTCTGTGTTTTTTGCCTTTTCTAAAAGTCCATTATATATGTCAAAAATATTATTTTGTAAAATACAATAATAAGTAGCTTTTAACTGCTATGGATCTTAATAATAAGACTCTATTAGCCTTTGAAATTCTAAATTAAAATTTGTCACATTTTGTTAATCTAACAAAAATGTACACTTTCTTTTGAATTAAACTATGAATTAGCAGAGTAAGTCAGAGTAACTCATATATAGCAATAAAATTAGTTCTATGATTAACTTCATCATGTAAATAATATTAGTGATTACAATGTCATGTGCAACTTCAGAAGACACATATAATCTTTGCTAAGGTTCTAGAAGTCGTTGATAAATACTCAACAACCAGCTTGAAGTCTTCATGCTCTGTGCCAAGCAAGTACAGTCTAGTTTAAGTGAGATGGGAAGAGTCAGAATACAATATATCCTGAAGCCACCAGCAGAAATTCAGAGCCAGTAAGTCCCTCAAGAATACTCATTTGGGGGGGGGATCCAGTCGGGGGGCCTGAACTAAGGGCCTGGGCACTGTCCCTCAGCTCTAAAGCTCAAGGCTAGTACTCTACCACTTAAGCCACAGTGCTACTTCCAGCTTTTTTCTTTTTGCTTATGTGGTGATGAGGAAATGAACCCAGGGCCTCAGGCATGCAAGGCAAACCCGCTACCACTAAGCCACTTTCTCAGCCCAAGAATATTCATTTTTTATGTCTCAAAAATAACCTGAATTTCAATGGCTTTGCAGTATCCCACTGTATTTGGTTTCAACTAGAATTTATGCCTGAAAACTCTTAATATCTAATTTTAAAACATTTTAGTTTTAGGAGTTCCGGGAAGATGGCGGAGGAGAAGCTGGAATCTGAACAAGCTCTCGCATAGAAAGCAGTTTTAGAGTTCTAGTGAACAGTCCTAAGCCAGAGAATCACACCAAGTGTGCCATCACAGGACAGAGAGTTAGACAAGAGAGGGGAAGCCAATGAAACACATCAGCTGCCGCTGCAGCGGCAGGGTCGTGGCGGCGACCATCGCCGCTGTGTCATACCTGAGACACAGAGAGTCCTGGACGAAGGACCCAGACGCAGCGATTGAGCGGATTCTACTCAACACAAACAAGAACCGACAAGGAGCGGACATCTTCATCCGGCTGTTTGCAGACCAGGGACGTCCCAGGATCCAAGACTTGGCGTGAGTACAAGCCCGACGTCCTCACTCCTTCTCAGGGAGCAGAGGAGGGAAGGCCACCCCTCTCCCCCCAGCACCGGTGATCTCCATCTTGGATACCGACAAAGCTCGGAGGAGCTGCTAGCTCCAGCTCAGGCCTTGGAATAAAACGAGTCATTTAGCAGGTCACAAGAACTTAACGGCAAAGTGACCTGCCAGACTCAGCTCCATCCAGGGAAAAGTCACCTAGCCCAGCCGCCAGCCATTGGAGTGGCTTGCCTCACTGGGTAACCAGAGCCAGAGGCTGCCCCTCCCTCTAGCAGCCACCACAATCAATTGAAAAACAGAAACCCTGAGAATGGCTCCAGGCTGGGCGCTGTGAGCTTTATCACAAAATAGCCCCCGGGAAAAGCTACTGTCTGTTGAATGGCCTCAACTCTACCCAGAACCTAGCCTCATCATCACATCCCCCTCTTTTGTGATTCTCAAAGCAGATCAACCTCCCAGAAAACTAACCTGGGAGGGGGATCTCAAAATCTTGGGTAAAGCAGAGCATTTTTCTGCCTCTTCCAACAAACCGACTTAAGAAACCATACAAGCCACAGGACCTCAAGCTGACCAGAGACTCCAACAAGAGACTGGTTACAGACAAAAGGGAGATACAGGATTCTTCCCAGCCCTCCCCCCCAAAAAAAAAAATCAAAAGACTTCTTTTTTTCTTTTTTATTTTTCTTCTTCTTCTTTTCTTTTTTTGTTTGTTTTTTGTTTATTGTTACCATATATATATATATATATATAAATTTTTCCCTTCTAAAACTTTTATTAATCTTTAATTTTTGCCTCTTCAAAAAAATAATTGTTTTCCAGTAACTTGTTTTTTTCTCCTCTTATAATTTTTATTTTAGGAATATGTGAATGAGCATTTTCCTTTCTTTTCTTGCCTTCTTTCTCTTTTTCTTTCTTTCTTAATTATCTTTTTGTTTTTTGTCTAGCTCTACTGAACTTCTGATCTTTTCTTCTCCCTTTACCATCCTTAAAGTTTTTCACATCTCCTCTATGTCCCTCCCCTTCTCTCAACATATTCACATTCCTCTCTAAATAGACGGTCTTTTAACTTCTATAATAACATTAATTTTTATGTTTCTATTTTTTCTGGTTTGTTTCCATTCCCCTTTCCATCTCTTCTTTTTCTCTCTCTCTACTTGCATCCTACCCAACCCATTTCCTGTATTGTGATTAGGACATAGTTAACTCTCCCTGTGCCTCCCCACACCAATCTATTCCTATTTTTTACCCACATCTCTCCCTAATCCTAATAATTTCTGGTTTTCCAAATTCTTTTCTGCGGTTTGAAGTCCTTTAACATATAGTTGTTTGATGTTGAATAGATGTATCTGTTGCACTAGATTGTATCTGTAGACTATTGACTGTAAAAACGCAAACATTGGTTGATGGTTGCCTTAAGATAGTGTTCTACCACAAAACTGGTGCAATCTTCATCTCAAATGGGCAGAGTAAGCCGGAAAAACACAAGAAAAATGGCAAATTCCGGTATCTCAATTCCCAATCTTGATAATCAGGGATTAGAACAGATAAAGAATAATCCAGAGGAGAGTTCCTAAAAAGCTCTACAAACACTACTAGCAAACATGATAAATGAGAAGTTTGACAATGTACAAAGGACTCTGTATGAGCGTGATAGGGAGAGAGAGGAGGCATCCCAGAAGTTTATACAGGAATAACATAAGCGTGAGGAAGCTACTCAAAAACTGATACAGCATTTGCGTGAACAACTTGAGAATACTCAAAGAAAAAGGGAGGAATGGCGTGAGCAGGCAGAGAACACTCAAAGAGAACTGCAGGAATCCCACGAAACAGAAGAAAGACAACTACAGGAATCCCACAAGTGGGAGGAAGCTAATCAAAGAGTAATTCAGGAATTGAGAGACCAGGTAGAGAATACACAAAGATCACTAAAGGCATTCATGGAATTCATTAACAAAGAGCTGAAGGAAGTCAGGGAGACCACAAAGGGAATGCTGAATGGAACCCAACAGAAGGAATGGGAGTCCAAAGAAACCATTCCCAATCAACTAAGTGATCTGAGAACAAACACAGAACACCAAATTAAGGAAGTAAAGAAATTCATACAAGACCTAAAACAGAGCTTCAACAAAGAACTTGAAGCCATCAAAGCTGACCAATTAGAAGGAAAAGAGATAAAAAAGAAAGTAGAGAGTCTTGACAGCAGGTTAGACCATGCAGAAGATCGAATCTCAGGGATTGAAGACAGCCTAGATATTATAGAGAAAGTACATGCAACCATCCAAGACAAGTCCAAGAAATATGATAGGTCTATCCAACACCTGGAAGACACCATCAGAAGGCCCAATCTAAGGATAATGGGTGTAGAGGAACACCTAGAAACAGAAGTTAATGGTGTAGGAAATTTGTTTAACAGGATCCTAGCAGAGAACTTCCCAAACATACAAAAAGATAGGCCTATTCAGATAAAAGAAGCTTTTAGAACCCCAAATATACCAGACCAGAATAGGACAACCCACCATCATATTATAATCCACACAGGATCAACTCAGACCAAGGAAAAGATCCTTAAAGCTGTCAAGGAGAAAAGGTTAATCACCTATAAAGGGAAACCAATTAGAATTACCTCAGATTTCTCAGCAGAGACAATCAACGAAAGAAGAGCCTGGAATGACGTATGCCATGCCCTAAAAACAAACAACTATCAACCAAGAATACTGTACCCAGCTAAACTCTCCTTCATAACTGAAGGCCAAATAAAAACCTTCCATAGCAAAGAAAAATTGAAACAATACATCTCCACCAAACAAGGCCTACAAAAGATACTTAAAGATGTCCTACACATAGAAAACCAACAAGACCGCAACAAAGGCCAAGAAACTGCACCCAAACTGAGAATCCAAGAACCTTAGGAAGAACCCAGATTTCGCAGCCCCCAAGAAGGTGGATAACATGGCAGGAACTCCCAAATACCTCTCAGTCCTATCTCTCAATGTTAACGGACTGAACTTTCCAATTAAGCGACACAGACTGTCTGGTTGGATTAAAAAACAAGACCCTTCTATCTGCTGCCTGCAGGAATCACATCTTGCCCATAAAAACAAACACATTTTCAATGTTAAAGGCTGAACAAAATCTACCAAGCAAACGGCCCTCATAACCAGGCGGGAGTTGCAATCCTAATATCAGATAAAATAGACTTCCAATTAAAATTCGTGAGAAGAGATAAAAAAAGGTCGCTACATACTAATTAAAGGATCTCTCCTTCAGGAGGATATTACAATTCTAAATATCTATTCGCCAAACAATGGAGCACCCAAATTTATCAAAGAAACACTACTTTCCCTCAAATCCCATATAGATCCAAAGACATTAATTGTTGGGGATTTTAACACACCACTCTCCACACTAGATAGATCAACTCGGCAAGAACTCAACAGAGAAACCGCAGATCTAAACAGCTGCATAGATCAACTAGACTGAACAGACATTTACCGAACATTTCACCCAGCAGCATCAGAATACACGTTCTTCTCAGCAGCACATGGAATATTTTTTAAAATAGACCACATTTTAGGCCACAAAGCAAACTTGTCTAAATTCAGAAACATTGAAGTTATACCTTGCAATCTCTATGAACACAAGGGAATAAAATTAGAACTCAACACCAAAAGCCACCACGAATGTCCGGTATCACATGGAGGCTGAACAACACACTGCTGAATCATCAGTGGGTCATGGAAGAGATTAGACAGGAAATTCAAATGTTCATGATATTCAACAAAAATGAACACACAAATTACCAGCTCCTCTGGGACACAGCAAAGGCAGTACTCAGAGGCAAGTTTATAGCTCTGAGCTCCTACATCAACAAATTGGAGAGATCTGAAACTAACAATTTAATGACACATCTAAACCTCCTTGAAAAAGAGCAGCAAGATAAACCCCAATCCAGTAGATGGAAAGAAATAATCAAAATTAAATCAGAATTAAATGAATTAAAATCCAAAAAAACTATAGAAAGAATCAACAAAACAAAGAGTTGGTTCTTCGAAAAACTTAACAAAATTGACAGACCCTTAGCAAACCTTATCAGAAAAAGGAGAGAACACACCCAAATTAATAAACTCAGAGATGAGAATGGAAACATCACCACGGAAACAACCAAGATTCAGAACATTATAAGGGAATACTTCTCAAAACTTTATGCTAATAAGCTTGAGAAATTGAAAGAAATGGACCTTTTCCTAGCAAATATTGACATGCCAAAACTAAACCAAGATGAGTTAAACCAGCTTAACAGGCCCATATCAAGCATTGAAATAGAAACAGCAATAACAGACCTCCCAGTTAAGAAAAGTCCAGGACCAGATGGTTTTACAGTGGAATTTTACAAGGCCTTCAAAGCAGAGCTCACACCAATACTCCCCCAACTCTTCAATGAAATTGAAAGAGAAAGCTCACTACCGAACACATTCTATGTAGCCATCATAACCCTCATCCCAAAACCAGGCAGGGACTCATCAAAGAAAGAGAACTATAGACCCATTTCTTTGATGAACATTGATGCAAAACTTCTCAACAAAATTTTGGCCAATTGACTTCAATAATTCATCCAAAAAATCATACACCATGATCAAACAGGATTCATTTCAGGGATGCAAAGCTGGTTCAATATACGCAAATCAATTAATATTATTCATCACATCAACAGGAGCAAGAATAAGAACCACATGGTTATCTCAATAGATGCAGAAAAAGCATTTGACAAGATCCAACACCCCTTTATGATGAAGGTTTTGGAAAAATTAGGAATCCATGGAACATTCCTCAATACAATAAAGGCTGTATATGACTAACCTACAGCCAGCATTATACTCAATGTTGAAAAACTAAAGCTATTTCCTCTTAACTCTGGAACAAGACAAGGATGCCCACTCTCTCCACTTCTCTTCAATCTAGTATTAGAATGCCTAGTTACAGCAATAAGACAAGATGCAGACATAAAGGGGATCCAAATAGGGAAAGAAGAAATAAAACTCTCCCTCTTTGCAGATGACATGATCTTGCATTTAAAGAATCCCATAGACTCCACTCCCAAATTACTCAAGCTGATTCAAAACTATGGCAAAGTAGCAGGTTATAAAATTAACCCCCCAAAATCAATGGCTTTTCTATATGCCAACAATGAGAAAAGTGTGGCTGAAATTAGGAAAGAAACTCCATTTGTAATAGCCCCACAAAAAATAAAATACCTAGGAATTAACTTAACCAAAGAAGTGAAGGACCTCTATGATGAAAATTTTAAAATCTTGAAAAAGGAAATCAACACAGAACTTAAAAAATGGCAAAACCTCCCATGCTCCTGGATTGGCAAGATTAACATGGTGAAAATGGCAATCCTTCCCAAGGCTATCTACAAATTCAACGCGATACCTATCAAAATTCCACCCTCATTCTTCAAGGAAATAGAAGAGGCAATCCAAAAATGCATATGGAACAATAAAAGACCCCGAATAGCAAAAACGCTCCTCAACGGAAAGAACAGTGCTGGAGGAATATCAATACCAAATTTCAAACTCTACTATAAAGCCATAGTAATCAAAACAGCTTGGAATTGGCATAAGAACAGACCTCAGGACCAATGGAATAGAATTGAAAACCCATAAATGAACCTACACACCTATAGCCATCTAATCTTTGATAAGGCAGCTAAAACAATAGAATGGAAGAAAGACAGCCTCTTCAGTAAATGGTGCTGGCAAAATTGTTTAACTACATGTAGAAAACTAAAGCTAGATCCTTATATATCACCCTGTACCAGAATCAACTCCAAATGGATCAAAGACCTTGAACTCAAAGCAGACACTCTGAAAACATTGCAGGATGGAATAGGAGAAACATTAGGTCTCCTTGGCTCAGGCCGAAATTTTCTGAATAGAGACCCAGAAGCACAACAAATCAAAGAAAGGTTGGACAAATGGGATTGCATAAGGTTTCAGAGCTTCTGCAGGGCAAATGACATAGCTAGCAAGATCAATAGAAAGCCCACCGATTGGGAGAAGATCTTTACTAGCCATACAACAGACAAGGGTCTCATATCTAAAATATACTTGGAACTCAAAAAATTAAACCACCCAACAACAAATCCTCAAAGAAACAACTGCCCAATAAATAAGTGGCTGAACGACTTAAAGAGAAGCTTCTATGAAGAAGAAAGAAGGATGGCCAATAGACACAAGAAGAAATGTTCAACATCCCTAGCCATAAAAGAAATGCAAATCAAAACAACATTGAGATATCACCTCACACCAGTTAGAACAGCAAAAATCAAGAACTCTAACAACAACAGATGCTGGAGGGGATGTGGACAGAAAGGAACCTTACTTCATTGTTGGTGGGAATGTAAACTTGTTCAACCACTTTGGAAAACAGTATGGAGGTTCCTCAAAAAGACTTCACATAGATCTCCCCTATGATCCAGCAATCCCACTTTTGGGCATTTACCCAAATGTTTACAAACAAGACCACACTAAAGCTACCAGCACAACTATGTTTATTGCAGCATTATTTACCATAGCTAAGATATGGAACCAACCCAGATGCCCCTCAGTAGATGAATGGATCAAGAAAATGTGGTATATATACACAATGGAATTCTATGCCTCCATCAGAAAGAATGACATTTCCCCATTTGTTAGGAAATGGAAAGGTTTGGAAAAAATTATATTAAGTGAAGTAAGCCAGGCCCAAAGAAGCATAGGTCCCATGGTTTCCCTTATTTGCAATATCTAGTATAGGTATGAGTCAAGCGAAAAAGGTCAGATAATGTGATGTTAGGAAAATGAACCCTTAAATATGTATTTTAATGATTTCGTTTCTTTCATGCATGTGTTTCTAACGCATTTATAAGATTATTTCTTTGTTGCTTTGTATGTCCCTCCCCCACAGTGTAACCCCCGCTTTCACTATATTTGATGTCAGTATAACATGTGGAGGAGATGGGGACAAACAAGTGGTTTAAGGATTCAGGTGGACCTGTTGCAACAATGAGAAGTACAAAATGTCATATCAAAACCAGCTTTACAAAGTCGGTGTGGGAGGGAAGTGGGGTATAGTTAGGTGGGGGGAGGAGGGAGGCTGGGAAGGGAGGTGAAGGGTAAACAAAGGAGGAGGCTGCAATGCTTGGTAAGAAATGTATGCATTATCCTGCCCATGTAATTGTAGCCCCTCTGTACAGTATGTTCTCAAATAAAATAAAATAACATTACAAAAAAAAACCAAAAACAAAAAAACATTTTAGTTTTATGTACTCAAACATTTTCTTAGTGCTCTAAATGAGGAGCATCTCGTCCTCTGACCTACCCCATGAATAACATTGTGTGATCAAATAAGCAGAAAATCTATTCCGTTTGGGTATCTATAATCCTCTTTATGTATAATCCTCATTAACTTTCTGTTTCAGTTGGGTACAGCATTCCCTAACTCACCTAACCATATAATCTTTCCACATACTAGCCTGAACATTCATTAACATTTCACTGACCTACAGAACACGTGGGGAAATTTTTTCTTCTTTACTTTAGTTATACATTTATCCCAGTACTATTACATAGAGCTTTGTATTCATATGTTAAATTTGTCCAGATTTGTGAAGAAATCTCTCCAACTCCTTTAAGATCCTCTAAACGCTAGATGCACATACTTTTTCTAAAAGAAGCTGGCAATATAGGTGGGAAAAAGAAAGTTTAGTGATAATCCTTATCATCTGAGACACTGAAGATCATTAATTACTTGGATCTTTCTAACATATTCGGAGAGTCTCAGAAAAGACAACACAACAAAGAGGAGTCACCAGTACTTTCTGGAGGTCCCTTAAAAACACTAAAACCCTCATTTCTGTTTGGCTAAGAAAAATTCCCTTTCTCATTACCTAAAATACTTGACCAATCTTACCTCTCTGAAATGAGGGCTTTTCCTTTTTATTAAAAAAAGAGTCTCTGTTACAGATTATTTTGTTTTATTATTTGTAGTTTTTTCCTAGCTGTTCTGAAAAATAAAAGGAATTTCTAAAACCATAGATAGCTAATGCTACTTTTTCAGAAGTACACAGCCAGGAAGAATGAGTTTATATATAAAGAAAATATTTATACAGGAAATGTGACTTCAAATTCCAGACTTGTTTAGAGCTTGTACAAAGTTTTTGATAGACTGATAGACTCAAACACTGAGGTAGACCAAAAGATGGTAAAATTCTTTCTTTAATTTTTTTGAGGGACAGCTGTGCTCTTCAGCTCAAGACTAGCACTCTAGCACTTGAGCCATAGTGCCACTGGCTTATTTCTTTTTGCTTATGTAGTACTGAGGACTCGAACCCAGGGCCTCAGGCATGCAAGGCAAGCACTCTACCACTGAGCCAGCTTCCCAGCCCCAAGATGGTGAAATTCTTTAAATGTCTCTATGTGTGAAAGAAGGATCCACTTGAGAACAATAATCATAGTTTAGCTGAAGAGGGAGGGAAGGAGCAAACTTCCAGAGTTCTTTTGGACTTTACCCTGAAGCAAACCAAATAAAACTAAATGTTTAATGAAATCTGTCTAAATCCAACCAACACATGCAGAAAAATGCCAAGAGTTCACTCACCCAGGGATACTAATGGTGGGACAAGTAAAGCAAAGGATGGAACTAATTCTGGGGTGATTTGAATCATAGCCACAATTAAAGCTTCAGTACCATGTCAAATACATTTCAACTTTAAAATCCTTTGCTTGCATAAAGGTTTTCAAGTCGACTAATGACTAATGACTACGTGAAACAAAAGCAATGTATGAGAATTGCAATTATCACCACAACAAAGGAAAGGAAGCATTGTTGATATTAATGGCCCACTGTATAAAACTCACATTAATTTCTCTCCATGAGTAAATGAAATAACTTCTTAAATGTGACTCCTGCTCAACATTCAAACTCAATGCAATCGATCATTCACACTATAACCAGAGGAACCTTACAAACCTGATCATAGTCATTTCACTAAATAATGTCACTAGCATCCTGCTTCCCCAGAACTAAACTACAAATCACTGGTTTAACCTGAAAGTCCTTCCCAGTTTCCCTTTGTCCCACCCCTCTTCAGCTACATCATTTGCCCTAACTTCTCCATCCTCACCGCATTTCCACAATTCATCCAGAGCACCACACATAATACACTTCTTAATTTTTTCATACCTGAACCATTTCATCAGCTTTCTCTCTTTTTGGATTGCCTTCCCTTCAATGCATCCCTTAGGAAATGATCTGTTGATCAAAATTATGTTCAAAGATCATTATCTCTTTGAAGATCTTCTTTGCTCCCCTAGGTCAAATTAATGTTGCTCTTCCTGTGCCCACAGGAACCTTCATACAGTAGATAATAAATTGTAACACATTAACATTATTAAGAAGTGATTTTCTAGACATAGTTTTACTCAATTTAACCCTAACAATAACCTCATGAGGCTGGTACTATGATTATTATCACCAATTTTCAAGTAAGACAGTCTGAGACATACATACACTGAGTGTCCTATATGAGGTCATTCAAGTATTCACTGACAAGCACAAATTTGGAATACAGTTGGTCTGTCCCCATATTAACTCTTAAAGATTATCCCAAAGTTCCATTGCTTGAGGGTCCCCTGGGATCAAGCTAAAAAGAGAATCCAGGGCTTTGTTTGGCTAGAGGTTCCATGAGGCAGGAGTCAACTTCCATAGGAAGCCTTGAAATCAGGGGAAAAAAAGCAGATCCATGATCTAAAATGGGCGATTAAGTCAAGCAAACCAAAGAGGTAAGATTTCACAAGCCCTCAAATAAAAAGCAAATACAAATGTCAGAAACTGGGCTATGAAATAAATAAAAAGTGAGAATAAGTCTGGTTCCATAAGCAGGATAATTTCTAACTCCTTATGTCCTGAAAAATGAGCTAAGAGAAGTTCTCCCTTAGAGGAAGTAGAAATAAATCTATCCATGTACTTACAAGTGTCAGAAAAGTATAAACTCCCCCTTCAAAGCTTCTTCACTTCCCTGTTCAGGATAGGGGAGTTCAAATTTTGAACAGCTCCTCACTGGCCTGGGCAAGATTCTCTCCCATGTGAACAGCACATTCCCCATATTGCAAAACAAGGACCACAGTCATTTATTTATAAATCATACACTGCTCAATTGTAATTTTTGTGTGAGTGATGCTGGGATTAACCTCTTGTAATTGTTAAACAAGCACTCAATACTTAGCCAGTCCCTGCCTAGCCCTCATTTGTAATTTTTATCAGCTTGCTATTTGTCTTAATTGGCACTGCATTTCAGGTCAAAATTCACCAAATTTCTCTAGCAATAGCCTTGTTCCCTCTGGTACCCTGTTCTGCAAATTACATTTTTCTTCACAGATTTAGTGAGAAAGGAGCACATTTTTAGGACCCTACTCAAATGCATTTTTCTTCATGAAGTGTTACATTTTCAACTTTATTGAAATAAACTGATTCTCTCAAATTCCTATACATATTCTTTGTACCAATTAAAGTTATTCTCTGTATTTTTATGTCAATAGGCTTGACTGATGATTCTATTCCCAGTGCAACTACCACTAATACTAGTAGCTATCTCTTTTTTTTTTTCCTGTGCTAGAACTGAGCTTCAACTCATGGCTTGGAATTCTGAAGGTCTCAGTTGACCATACCTTCACTTCCAACATTTTTCTGATTAGTTGAAGGTAAGAATCTCACTGTTTTTTCTATTCCAAACCCCGCAATTCTTAGACTGAACCACTTGAGTAGCTAAGCTTATACATGTGAGCCACTAGCACCTGGGTTCACTTCTTAACAATATGCTATGGGGGCTGGGATGGTGGCTCAATGGTATAGCGCTCGCCTTGCATGAGGCCCTGGGTTCGATTCCTCAGCACCACATAAGCAAAAAGAAAAAAAGCCAGAAGAGGTGCTTTGGCACAAGTGGTAGAGTGCTAGCCTTGAGCTGAAGAACTGAGGGATAGCACCCAGGCGCAGAGGTCAGGCCTCATGATCAGATCCCCTGTCCCCCCCCCAAAAAAAGAATATACTATGCGCCTTTACATATAGTCAATTATTCAACAACCTGAAATGCAGCTGTTTTAGGTCAGGAAATAAGAATCACTTTTTAAAACTATGAAATAATCTTTTGTAAAAAGACATATTCTTATCTTTATTTTATAAACATGAAAGCTAAGGTACTAAATCATTGACAATCTTGTCAAGTTCACACACCAGTTAGCCATAGAGATGTGAAAGGACTCCAGGCCTTATTTCTACATACAGTTGTACTTACTATCTTTGTGTTGACTCAGTTTTTCTGTTTCCATGTAATAAGGCTGATATCATGTGAACATGGACTGAATGCAGAACAAATTATAAGCAATAGAAAATGTGTCTATCTTCTGAGCTGAGGCATTTTAGAATACAACCATGGAAGCCACAAAAGAGAGAGCCTGGATCTAAAAATCACATTACCCAATGCAGAGGTGTTACGCATCAAACCTTCAGAAAGCAAAAGACAAACCAGTGATGATCCCTTAGTTCTCTAATTTGTTTTTCTTGTTACCAATGCTGCTATAATAAAGACTCTCCAACCTAGTTTCTCAATATTAACTCTCCTCCAAATTCTGAGTCAACATTTCAGAGTATTTTTCAGCTAACACAGGCAGAAGAAAGAAGAGAAGGAAATGAAAAAGTAAAGGCTACTAGCTTCTTCACATGGAAATAAAACAACAATGAGTCAATCAGATACAATATGTGAGGAACTCACGGAGAACCTCACAAATCCTAATAGTACCTCAGGTGTAATCTCAGATTCCACAAGATCATCTCAGAATAAGAGAAGAGGACTGAATGTAAACAAGTTATGCAGTTATCCTACTCCAACAAAAATTTTTCTTGTCTTTCTATCTACACTACATTTACATATTAGTTTCATTTCCTGTGTATAAGGAAATCTTGTCTGACATTAGATTTCAGTAGTCAGAATAGCTTTTAGAAACAGCACAAATTCAATCACTTATTTCAGGTAATTTTCACTTATCATGAAAGAGGATCATGAACTTCTTCATTTCAGTTTCTATAATGGTAGGCACTATCCTCTCTACTGCCTTTCCTATTCATTGACCATAATAGGTACACTCTTTCAAATACTATTAAATTTAGAAATATTAAATGTGTTTGCCTCCCTCCAAGCAAATTCACCATAGTAATTTACACTACTCACAAAAACTCAAACATATACAAATTAGTTAATGGCAGTATTTCTCACAATGGTGAAAACTAGAAACCTCAGTGTTCCACACTAGTTATATTATAGTATTTTCTATAAAAGATTATTTCATAGAGATTTTAAAGTGATTCTCATTTACTTACATGAGACAATCACATTTCAGGCTTGTGAGTAAAATTGTAAATTACAAAAATCTGTATTTTGATTCCATTTATATGTGTGTTTGTATCTATGTCTGAGGACTATTTTGTGTATGGAAATAAAGAAGGCATAAAAATCTGCTTCAGAATTTTAACAATTCTTTCTTGGTAGGTTTTGAGATGCACTTCACTTTTATACTCTTCTGCGTTGCTTCTGTTTTAAATGTTCATATATCTATATATCTATATATAAATAAAGGATTAGAGATATAGCTTAATGTCAATGCTTATCTAGCATGCTTAAGATACCAGTTTCAATATCCACTAGCACAAAAATCACAAATGTAATACAGATTCATATTGGAAAAATGTTTAAGCTGTATCTTAGCTGCCACTTTCCAGCACACCAAAATTTCATTCAATGGAAACACAAAGTGACATAAACTAAGGTTAGCAATCTAGTTTATAGACATAACTTCTACCTAGTTTCTATAATCAGAATGTTGCCTGTTATTACTCAATCTACAATGAAAATAATGAGGTTTCAAAAGTCCATTCATAGTTAATTCTTTCACTTCAGATTTCAACATTAAACCATAAAGACAGATTCTACATATAGACCATAATTGCAATGAAACCTTGGGTGAAAGTCTTGTTGCAGAATGAGTTCCTAAGTCATAATGTTTTTCTCTTTCTTACCACATTTCCAATTTATGAAGTCATAGATGTAACAGTACCAGAAAATTTACTGGCTGTCAAATAAAGAAAAAATAAGAGAGGCTCTAAACTGTATTTGTTAACACACTCAGTAGTATATCAGACAAGATATTGTGAAATAAGTTCTATACTTCAAGCCTCTTTTACCTGTTAAAGGATTTTTTCAAATAAGAAAGTAATAGACAAAATACACCATGAAGTTTTCTAGTTTAAAATCTAACCACCAGAATTTACCAACTAAGATGGCAAAATAAGAGAGTAAACAGGAAAATATTCTAAAATTCTATTGGAACAATAACCCGTGATATCACGGGTTATTCCAAGCAGAGTGTAAATGAAGTTTGATTTTAGGGCTAGCCCATCCATTAAACAGATGCTACATTAAACATAAAATTGCTTAATACAAAGTATTTGTGTCACTGGCTATTCTGGTTAAACACACACTATATTCATCATGGTTAAAATAATAAAGATTAATTTGTACTTTAAGTCATAGTTCAGTTGGTTACATAGCTATTCAGGAAAGCTCTCATTCATCTAAATGTTGACTTACAGAGACAAGATTCTTCCATATTGCAGTTTAACATTTGGAATATGTAGTTTCCAACTTTGCCACAGAACAGATGCTGGGGAATAAAAGAAGAGGATTTTATGGATTGAGCTGGAAATAGCATATACCATTTACACCTATGTGCCTTTGTCTAGAAATTAACCATATTATTTTACCTTGCTCCAAGAAAGGACTGAAAATATAGTTCGGTACCTAGGAAGACAAAATGGATTTGTGAACATGATGAATGCTGCTGTAGTTTGATGTTAACTGTTATTTTTATCTTTGTAGAACATATTTGATACTATGGTAATTTCTTTCCTTTTCTGTATGCCTGAAACTCATGTGGCAAAGGAAGACTCACTGCTCTAAAGTATAGACCTAAAAGTTATTTCCAGCTTCTCCTTTTCCTCAGTGCTCCCACAGTCATCAATATTCCTGTGGCTCATTTTTTTCAGCCTATGCCTTTATCACCCCCACCATCAGCCAGGTGTTCAACTGCCGTCTCCTGGAAAGAAATCGCTGCCTCCACTCTGACCTCAAACCCAATTTTCCCACCCCATCCATTGTCACCTCCACCAATACAGAAACAATAACAAATCTTTATTATCCTAAGACATAGTATCACTTCTCCTTACCTTTACACCTCAGTAGGTTTACTTCAGGCTCTGTTAAATATCACAATATCTCCTTCAACTACAAAACTGCTCTGCATACTAAATGAGTTCCTTACATATGGACTAAGGAGACAAACAATAATCTCTTAGGAGATATTAAAGTATATATAGGCATTTCTTTATATTCTAAGTGGTCCCAGACTTCTAGAAATTGAGAGTTTGGCTCTACATATTTGATTATTCCTTTTCTTGCCATATAGCCATACATTTGGAATATTTTAAAATATGTAATGCTTCAGCAATTTGTTTGTCATCCTTATACAGGAGACATGCTAATCTCTGCATCATTTCAATCTTAGTATACAGTATATGTTGCTGTAGCAAGTACTTGATATTGCTTTCTATTGCCTTCAGCATGTTGATGCTCTAGCCAGCCCTTCTTTACTGTTTCTACAATATGCAGCAATGGATTCTACAACAAATATAATCAAATAAATATAATCTCTTATAAATGTAATTATTCTATATTATATATTACATTGTTATATATTAATGTAATTACTAATATGTATTTGATTATAGTTTACAAGAGAATAAGTAACAGCAAAACTGTTAAGGCTGTGGCCCATGGGAGCACTTGTTCACTTTGCAGACGCCCATCCCTAAAATAATATAAACTAGTCTTCTTTCCTCTCTTCCCAGCATTACTATGTGTTCACTGATGATTATTTAATAAATGAAGTGACCTAAGAATTCTAACCAAATCTACAATTTTATCAGCAATTCACCTTTATATTATCCCAATAAACCAAGACAGGAAGAGATGAAGAAGAAATTAGAGAGCTAAAAAGGTCTTAAAAGTGTGGTGGATATTAAAGCAGATAGTTGTGACAGAGCTGGTGATATTGTGACACAATCCTCTGGTGATATTGTGACACAATCCTGCCAAAGTAGGACAGGCAGGGAGGGAGAGGAGGAGGAGGAAGAGCATCATAATGATCCTTCTCAACACTTCTCTGGAACAAACTTGAATTGGTTTCTTCAAGGTGGGGGTGATGGGCTTGAGGGGGGGACCCTTTCTCTGAAGTCTGACAAGGAATCAGGAAATATTGCAGTCCCTCAGGCAGCCCAAGTAAGCACAGGAACAAGATAAGAATTCCTCACCTTGAGCACTCACACTGAGCTTTTTTTTGAAAGTTCTCAAACGTTCATGATAGAAACAGTTTTGATCCTCACAGCAAGATCTGTGAGGCAGGAAGGACGGGGAGTCTGATCTTTAGTGAGGTAAACTGAGTCAGAAAGGAGCAATTGTAGGTCATCCAACACCAAGGCCAATGCCTGCATTTCTTTTTTTTTTAATTTTTACTTTTTGTGAACATACTGTACAGAGGGGTTACAATTACATGGGCAAGATACTCATCCAGCATGTATTTATTGATCTCCTATTATGTGGCAGAGCCTGTGTCAAGTGAGGTTGATCTACATGGCACTTGCTCTGAACTTAGAGAACTGTACATTTGAAGAAAAGACCAATAAATCATTAACATAATAACAGGTTTTAGTTAATATCATAATTTCTGATTATGTTACCATAACATGGGAAATTATAGAACAATATTGTTAGAGCAATGATATAAATATACCAGCAGGAAGATTTCAGGATCAAGGAATCAGAAAGGAAAAGTCTGAGCTAAAAGGTAGTGAAAGCAGTGAAATTCCTGAAGGAGCCAGGTGCTGGTGACTCACACCTGTAATCCTAGTTACTCAGGAGGCTGAGATCTGAGTCTATGTGATATCCTACCAGTCTAGCTAACCTGCAGTAAGCATTGCATTAGATTGGTTTAGCTAGCGTCTTCCTCACCCCCAGTGTCTTGTAAATACCAGCTCCATGGCTAATAAAGTTCTACTTGTGGCCATGCCCTGGTGGCTCACGCTTGTAATTCTAGCTACTCAGGAGGATGAGATCTGAAAATTGCAATTCATAGTCCACCCTGGGCAGGAAAGTCCATGAGCCTCTTATCTCCAATGAACCATCAAAAAAGTTGCAAGTGGAGCTGTGTCTCAAAGTGATACAGTACTAGCTTTGAGCAAAAAAGCTAAATTAAACATTCTTTACATCAAAGGAAAATGAGCAAATATGAGTGAGGCAGGAAAAAAAGAATCACAAGGACCCAGAGAAACAAAGGATAAGTGTTTCCTTTCTAAGTGGAAGCTAGATAGTTGATACATTCATAAGTAAATACATTGGTTGGTGTGCAGGTATATGCAGATACATTCACTGAAATACAGTAAGCTCAAATGTCATCTCAAATATTGTGTAATTCCTTAGAAAGGCAAAGTTCAACAAAATAAAAATAAACAACAGGAATCAGCTACTCAAAAGGAGTAGAGTAGGGTCAAGGAGAAATGAGTAAATGAATGAAGAAAAAAGAGGAGAAAACAGTGAAGAATCCTATGTATTTCCTACAAAATGAAAATGAATGAGGGGAGGAGAGGAATGGGTGAGAATTTTGAAAGGAGTAACATGGACCAAGACATATTGATTTCATCAACTGCTTTGTTACATGACAACTCCATTATACAATTACTTAAAGACAATTCCAGCCAGGCACTGGTGACTCATGCCTGTCATCCTAGCTATTCAGGAGGCTGAGATCTGAGGATTGCAGTTTAAAGCCAGCCCAGGAAGGAAAGTCCATGAAACTCTTATCTCTATTGAACCACCAGAAAACCAAAAGAGGCACTGTGGCTCAAGTAGTAGAGCAATGGCCTTGAGCTTAGGGACATCGCCCAGGCCCAGAGTCCAAGCCCCATGACTGACCAAAAAAATAAAAAAGAGACAATTCCAAAACATTCAGAACAAATATAGTGAAAGAAGCAAGGCAGAAGTAAAAAAAATATTACAAGGAAAGAACTGAATTCGAAGATTTACATTCCAATCACTGGGGTGTCATGATTCTATGTCAGTGGCATACGTTGCTGGCTCCCAGAGCCTCAGTTTCCCTCCTCTGGTGAGAGAAGGATCTGGGTCCCAGAGGGTGCCCTTCTAAATCTGAGGTTCTCTGCAGTTCTACATTGCTATTCTTGTTCCTCCAGAGAAAGACAGACAGAAAGACAAACAGACAGACAGACTGTGCCACGTGAGCCTGGTGCAGGATAATTTATAGTGCAACAATGCAAACGGAACATATTCACCAACCACAATCTTGATTGTCATCATTATTGGCCTCGTGGGAGAAGTTTATTTCTTCCCTGCCCTTCAAATGTTAGCACAATGTGAAAAGACTGGCTGTACTTTTCCTGGGCTTTGCAAAATGTAAGTCTGTAAACACGGAGACAAATCCATTTCAATGTCTGGCTTCAGGAGGAGGAGAAGGGGCCATCTAGAGCTACCATTCTGGCAGGGTGCAGTTCATTCCCACAAATATAATTGGAGAACCTACCAGGTACCTAATTTCCCCCCTCAGAGATCATTCTCTGCTTTAGTTCCATCTGTCATATGTCCTTTATTAACCTCATGAACATCTTATAGTGCCAGGTACCAGTATTACAGGCTCATGCCTGTAATCCTAGCTATTAAAGAGGCTGAGATCTGAGGATCATGGTTCAAAGCCAACCCAGGTAGGAAAGTCTGTGAGACTCTTATCTGCAATGAACCATCAGAAAACCAAAAGTGGAGCTGTGGGTCAAAGTGGTAGAATGCTAGTCTTGAGCAAAAATGATCAAGGACAGTATGCAGACCCTAAGTTCCAGCCCCAGGACAAGCACATATGCGCGCACACACACACACACACACACACACACACACACACACACACACACACACACACACACATGCACACACACGTATCTGAATACATAAACCTTCCTTATAGATAACATCTTTCCTGTGAATTCTCCCAAGATGCCCACCAAACTATTGGTAACCCTTTCAAGCATTTGCCCAACATTAATACCTCACTTCATACCTGATCAGCAATAGTTCAAACCCTAGTATCATCAAAAAAAAGAGAACAAAAGAAAAAATGAAAGAAAGGGCTGGCTGGTAGTTCCTGTCATCCTAGCTCTTCAGGAGGCCAAGATCTGAGAATAATGGTTCAAAGCCAACCTGAGCAAGGACAAGACCAATCTATGAGACCCTTATTTCGAACCAGTGGTAGAGTGCCAGCCTTGAGCAAAAGTCTTCAGGGAACTGAAGGATCCCTATGATGAAAACATTTAAACCTGAAAAAGGAAATCAAAACAGAACTAAGAAAGTGGGAAAACCTCCATGTGCCTGGATTGAAAGGATCAACATTGTGAAAATGGCAATACTTCCCAAGGCTATCTACAAATTCAATGTGATACCTATCAATATTCCAACCTCATTCTTCAAGGAAATAGAAGAGGCAATCCAAAAATTCATGTGGAACAAAGAAAGTCCCCGAATAAAAATAAAGAACAGTGCTGGAGGAATAACAATACCAAATTTCAAACTCAACTACAAAGCCATAGTAATCAAAACACCTTGGTACTGGCACAAGAACAGACATAAGGACCAATGGAATAGAATCGAAAACCCAGAAATGAACCCACAGACCTATAGTCATCTAATCTTCGATAAGGGAGCTAAAATAATAGAATGGAAGTACAGCTTCCTCAGTAAATGGTGCTGGCAAAATTGGTTAATAACTAGTAGAAAACTAAAGCTAGATCCTTCTATATCACACTGTACCAGAATCAACTCCAACTGGATCAAAGACCACGAAGTCAAAGAAGACACTCTGAAAACATTACAGGACGGAATAGGAGAAACCGTAGGTCTCCTTGGCACAGGCAGAAAATTTCTTAATAGAGACACAGAAACACAACAAATCAAAGAAAGGTTGTACAAATGCGATTGCATGAAGTTGCAGAGCTTCTGTTTGGGAAAGGACATAGCTAGCAAGATCAATAGAAAGACCACAGATTGGGAGAAGATCTTTACTAGCCATACAATTGACAAGGGTCTCATATCTAAAATATATCTGGAACTCAAAAAATTAAATCCCCCAACAACAAATCCTCAAAGAAACAACTGCCCAATAAATCAGTGGGCTAAAGACTTACAGAGAAACTTCTCTGAAGAGGAAAGAAGGATGGCCAATACACACATGAAGAAATGCTCAACTGGAGGGGATGCGGACAGAAGGGTACCCTACTGCATTGTTGGTGGGAGTGTAAACTTGTTCAACCACTTTGGAAAGTAGTATGGAGGTTCCTCAAAAGACTCCACATAGAGCTCCCCTATGACCCAGCAATCACACTTCTGTGCATTTATACAAATGATCCCAAACTAGACCATACTAAAGCTATCAGCACAACTATGAATATGGAACCAACCTAGATGCGCCTCAGTAAATGAATGGATCAAGAAAATGTTGTATATACACAATGAAATTCTATGCCTCCACTAAAAAGAATGACATCTCCGCTTTTGTTAGGAAATGGGAAGACTTGGAAACAATTATATGAAATGAAGTAAGCCAGGCCCAAAGAAACATAGGCATGGTTTCCCTTATTTGCAATAACTAGTATATGTCTGAGAGAAGTAGTAATGGTCAGATAAGTTGATGTTAGGCAAAATGAACCCCAAGATAGTGACTCAAGTAGTTTTTCTTTCTTGCTATTGTTTCTAACATATTTATAAGATGATTTCTTTGTTGCTTTGTATGTCCATCCCCCACAGTATAACCCTTGTTTTCACTGTATTTGATATTGATATAATTTGAGGAGGGGAAGGAAAAAAATTGTTTAATTAGGTATAAGGCTGACCCATTGCAACAATTAGATGTACAAGATGTTATGTTGAAAAATGAACTTTACAACTTTGGCTGGAGAAGGGGTGGGCAGGGAGAGAAGATGGGAGGGCAGGGATGGTATGGGGAAACAAAGGAGGAGGCAACAATGCTTGGTAAGAAATGTACTCATTACCTTGCTCTAGTAATTTTATCCCCTCTGTATGGTATCTTCACAATAAAAAATTTATTAAAAATAGGGGGGAGGCGGGGAAGGGAGGTGAAGGGTAAACAAAGGAGGAGGCTGCAATGCTTGGTAAGAAATGTATGCATTATCCTGCCCATGTAATTGTAGCCCCTCTGTACAGTATGTTCTCAAATAAAATAAAATAAAATTAAAAAATAATAATAATAAATGCTCAGGGACAGTGCTCAGGCCCTGAGTTTAAGCCCTAGAACTGGCACCAAAAAAGAAAGAGAAAGGAAGGAAGTTAGGAAAGAAGGAAGGAAGGAAGGAGGCGAGGGAAGGAGGGAGGGAGGGCAATTTGAATGTCTCATTTAGTAAGCCAATGGCTACTGTTGGCTAATGTTTTGGAGTGAATTCTTGTTTAATAACGCACTATGAAGGTTCTCGCTATTCTAAGACTGTCAATATCAACCTGAGACCTATGCTTTCAGATTTGATTCTGTTTTTTGTTGTTATGTTGTTGTTGTTTTGGTTTTATTTTTTTGATGGCTGTGAGACTTGAACTCAGGGCCTGGGAGTTGTCCCTGAGCTCTTTTTCTCAAGGCTACTGCTCTACCTCTTTGAGCCACAGCTCCACTTCTGGTTTTTGAGTAGTTAATTGGAGAGAAGATTCTCACAGGGATTTTTCTGTGTGGGCTGACTTTGAATCATGATCCTCAGATCTCAGTCTCCTGAATAGATAGGATTACAGGCCTGAGCTACCAGCCCCCAGCTCAGGTTTACATCTTTATCTGTGAATTATGTGCCAAGCTACAGCATCCTCTGTCATGAAGATGTCTAATAACCATTGCAAATGGACTAAGTAGCAGGAGTAGCAGGCTCAGAGACAAGACCCTGGGCAGGGCAGCAGGGCCACCTAAGCCAGGATGAACAACTAATGACCCAGGTCTGGCTTTGTTCAGCTACCTAAAGATAACAGTTTTTTTAATGTGTGTGTGTGTGTGTGTGTGTGTGTGTGTGTGTGTGTGTGTATGTGTGTTAAATGAGCAAATGGTTGTTGAAGTGATAAGACATTCCAAAATCTCCAAGGCTAAAGCTTCTGCAGCTAGGCTGCAGTTATGCTTTTGTAGCTTATGCTAGGACAGATAAATCAATTCTACCAGAGCTGCAAAGCCCTACCTGGTACAAAGGAGAGATGTGATGGTGGGAATCAGTGATGACACTGATTAGTCATGTCTGCCCTACATGATCAGAAATGGCTGCAGGAACAATGCCTTCCTGTCAGGTATTCTTCATGCTTGCCCTACATTTTGTGAAATAGACTTTTCACTGCTATCTCTCTCTCTCTCTCTCTCTCTCTCTCTCTCTCTCTCTCTCTCTCTCTCTCTCTCTCTCTCTCTCTCTCTCTCTCTCTGTCTCTCTCTCTCACACACACACACACACACACACACACACACACACACACACACACACACACACACACACACACACACACACACATACACACACACACAAAGCCAGGGAGAAGGATAGACTGGAATAAAGGTGTTCATTGAAGTGGGCTATAATCTAATGAGGAAGAAGATGGCTCTCAGTCCCCACGGAGCCATCTCTGATTCCTAGGCTGAGGGCTTTGTAAGGGGTCTCCAGGGCCTCTCTATCAGCAGGTGACCTCCACTCTTTAGCCTCCTTGCTAGAGCCTCCTGACTCCTTGCTAGAGGACATCATGCATATTATCTCATCTCATCTTTTGTTGTTGTTCTGGTCCTGGGGCTTGAACTCAACACCTAGTTGCTGTCCCTTAGCTTTTCACTCAAGCTAATGTTCTACCACTTGAACAGTTCCATTCTGGCTATTTGGTGGTGAATTGGAGATAAAAAAAATCTCATGGACCTTTGCCAGGGTTGGCTTCAAAGTTATAACTGTTAGATTACTATGCCCAGCTGGCAAATTATTTCTAAAGCAAAATAGGTTAGTGGTTTATTCCTGTAATCCTAGCTATTCAGAATGCTGATAATATGAGAATCAGGGTTTGGAGCCAGTCTAGGCAGCCAAATCCTTGAGATATTTATCTCTAATTAACCAGCAGAAAAGCTGGAAGTGGAGGTGAGACTCAAGTGGTTGAGCACTAGCTTAGAAAGAAAAAGCCAAGCAAGAAGACGAAGCCCTGAGCTCAAGCCCCAGTATTAGCACAGAAAAAAAGGAAAGAAAGGAATAAAGGTAGGAAGGTAGAAAGATTGGAAGAAGGAAGGTAGGAAGGAAGGAAGGAAGGAAGCAAGGAAGGAAAGAAGGAAGGAAGGAAGGAAGGAAGGAAGACAGAGAGAGAAGAAAGAAGGAGGGAAGGAGGAAGGGAGGGAGAAGGAAGGAAAATAAGGAGAAAGAAATGGAGAAAGAGAAAGAAAAAAGAAAGAAGAGAAAGAAAGGGAGGAAGAGAAAGGAAAGACAAAAAGTAAAAAAAAAAAAAAAGAATGGCAGCCAGGAAGACAGGCAGGCAGGCAAAGTCATAACATTGAATGCAAATCCTGGCCTTGCTATATTATCTTTTTATATAAGCCTTATCATATAATTGGGCCTCACACACACAAAATGATACGACCTAATCAAATTATCTCTCTTTCTAGCTCTATTCCTATATAGTCAATAGCATGGGTAAAGTCACTGCAGTCTCTATTAGCAGGGTCAGAAACTGCCTGATTGATGAAAGTCATGTTCCATGCTCTCTGTCTCTCTGTCTCTCTGTCTCTCTGTCTCTGTCTCTATCTCTGTCTCTGTCTCTGTCTCTGACTCTCTCTCTCTCTCTCTCTCTCTCTCTCTCTCTCTCTCTCTCTCTCTCTCTCTCTCTCTCTCTCTCTCTCTCTCTCTCTCTCTCTCTCTCTCTCTCTCTCTCTTTCCATTCTTCATGGCTAGCCCCTGAGAAGCAAGCAACTGCTACCGAACACCATCAAATCACACCTTCCCATCCCCTATATACACAGACAGTGTTCCGAGTGGTCCTTCTGAGATGATTACCATCCTTCATCCCCACCCCCGCCCCCACACAGCACAGACCTCCTGATTGTGGCTCAGAGCTCTATCCTAGGCACTGTAACCTTCTGACTACACTGAGCAATTCTTCTCTCCATGCAGCTGTGGCTGCTAAGCTTCAGAGAGCAACATAAATTTCCATCAAGTCCACACTCTGCCCACAAATGTCAATGCCAATGTCCATGCCACTTTGGTCATGTAGGAACAGCCTGGAGGGAACATCTTTGGCTCATTCAGCCTTACTTCCAGATGCAAGCAACACCTGCCAGATTTCATTCTTCTCCCTTCCTGCTCCCTTCCTGGCCCTGCCGTGGCTTTCACAAGGCACTTGCCCTTGGGAGCAGAGGCTCCTGTGGGCATATAGAAATATTATCTGCATAACTTATCACTCCCCATACAGTCATCTTCCCCCAACTAATGGAGAATCAGAGAGAGTTTTTTAAACTACCAGATGTGTGTGTGTGTGTGTGTGTGTGTGTGTCTGTGTGTGTGTGTGTGCATAAATATCTAGCCACCCAGTGAAGGAACATATTGCTTTTATGATTCTGTGTCATTCTTCAAGCTAGTTCCTTTATAAGAGTGCTTTATGTGGGCACGAATTCATTACTCCTTCTAGACCATATCCTGTTTTTTTTTATATTACTTGTGTGTATATGAGTGTGTGTGGGTGAGTGTCTGTGAATGAGTGTGTGTGTGTGTGTGTGTGTGTGTGTGTGTGTGTGTGTGTGTGTGTGTGTGTGTGTATGAATGTGTGTCCTGTTCCTGGGGCTTGACTCAGGACTGGGGCACTTCTCCTGAGCTTTTTCCACTTAAGGCTGATACTCTAGACCTTGAGCCAAAGCTCCACATATGGCTTTTTGCTGGTTAATGAGAGATAAAATTGTTACAGACTTTCCTGTCAGTTTTCAGATCTCAGCGTCCTGATTAGCTAGGATTACCGGTGTGAGCCACCAGCAACCCAACCTAACTTCAGTTTCTAGAATGGTTACCTGATCCATGCTCAGCCAGTCAGAATTTCAGCAGTTATTGCCATATGATATGTAGATTTTCCAAGCAACAAGAATGGGGATTAGCATTGTGAAGTGATTCTCTTTCACTGACAGGCCATAACAGCAGAGAATAAGCCTTCACTGCAGTGACTTCCTCTGTGCCACATCGGGAGATCTGATAATGCCAATAGAGGGGAACAGAGAATGGAGAAGCAAACCTTCTTGATGACATTATTTATTTTTTAAAAATGATCTTTAAGTCGTTGTACAAAGAAACTTCTATCCTGACGGGCTTTTTGTTGTTGTTGTTACCAGTCCTGGGGTTTGAACTCAGGGCCTAGGCACTCTCCCTGAACTCTTTCACTCAAGGCTAGCACTCTACCAGTTTGGGCCACAGCTCTACTTCCAGTTTTGGGTGGTTAATTGGAGATAAGAGTCTCACAGCTTTTCCTTCCCAGGCTGACTTTGAACTGCAAACCTCAGATCTCAGCTTCCTGAGTTGCTAGAATGATAGGTGTGAGCCAACTTCAAATAACCACCAGAAGTGGAGGTGTGGTTCAAGTGGTAGAGTGCCGACTGTGAGAAATATAAATTCCAGTGAGTGTGCAGGCCCTCATTTCCAGTGGGAGTGCTGGCACAAATTAAAAAGAAAATAAAGAAAAGGAAAAAAAAAGAAGATAGAAAGGAAGGGAAGAGAAGGAAAAGAAGAAGGGAAAGGAGTTAAAAGAGAAGAGAATTGAGGAGAAGAGAGAAGATGTGTATGCCAAGCACTGGTGACTCATGTTGTAATCCTAGCTCCTCAGGAGGCTAAGATCTGAGGATCCTGAATGGAAGCCAGCCTAGGCAGTCCATGAGACTCTTATCTTCAAATAACCACCAAAAGTGGTGGTATGGATTAAGTAGTAAAGCAACAGTCTTGTGTGACAAAACTAAGCAAGAGCCTAAAGGCCTGAATTCAAACTCCACTCCAAGTGTGTGTGCACAGGACCATACAACACACACACACACACACACACACACACACACACACACACACACACACACACACACACACACACACACATACACACACACATATACACACACACATTGATGTGGCTGTTGGCAGGAGGCCTCAATCACTCAGCTCCAGGGCCTCTCTGCAGAACTGCTTGAGCATCCTTACATCATGGCGCCTAGATTTCCTCAGAGGAGGACAAGACACCCTAGGCCATAGCACGAGTTCTTTTATGGTTTAAAGCCAGTCACCCTATAGTTTAAGGAGGAATGATTAGCATCTCCACACCTCACCTTGAAGGAAAGGGTTTCTAGACAATTGTCCATTGCAATGCATAGTTTCTCTTCTGAGCCATAGGAAAATGCCTTCTCATTTCACTACAAGGAATCTTCACCATTTTTTTGTCAGACATGGGGCTTGAACTCAGGGCCCAGGTGCTATCCTTGAGCTCCTTTTGCTCAAGGCTAGTGCTCTTCCAGTTGACCCACAGCTTCCTTTATGATTTTCTGGTGATTCATTGGAGATAAGACTCTCATGAACTTTCTTGATGGGGCTAGTTTTGAACTCTGATCCTCATATCTCAGGCTCCTCATTAGTGAGGATTACAGGTGTGAGTCACCAAGGCCTGGCTTCCTCACCCTGTTTATTAGGAGTTTGTTTTGATCTCCTTGTGGGCTACAAATTGGGGAATAACTGACCTTGTTTTACTCTATGCTCCTTGGAAACAAAGACTTATAGCCCACGTCCATGAACAGTAAAATATTTCACTGCAAATATTTTACACACTACCATCATCTATAAATTTTCCTGATCTCCTTTCTGACTTTTTTCTTGCCTTGTTTTTTCCCATTTATTTTGTGGTGCTCTCTAAGCTTTGCATTTTAATGAGCTGCCTTAAATCCTTTTCAGGACAAGGCAAGATATAAATAAATAAGTGAAGCATATGAATGTACACATATGTACCTAATAAAGCTCTCTTGATTTACAACTACGGATCCTGTGTGTCAGAGCCCCAAATCATTTGAGCAAATTCAGGTCATTGTATCTGACAGATGCTGTGATAAGGAGACTATCAGCAGCACTTACAGAATCTTCCAGAATCCATTACTTATTCATGTTGCATGCCAAGCGCTAACCTAACCCTCCTTTATCTTCACAACAGCCCCCAGAGGTAGGTAGGCACTGTCTGGTCCCTATGTTACCAATTAGGCTTAAAGGGGTGATACATCTTTTGCCAACATTACATTTGAAAGCCAGCCACTGATGGCTCATGGCTGTAATCCTAGCTACTCAGGAGACTGAGATCTGAGGATCACAGTTCAAAGCCACCCTGAGCAGGAAAATCCATGAGACTCTTACCTCTTAATGAATCACCAGAAACCTGGAAGTGGAACTATGACTCAAAGTGGTACATTGCTACCCTTGAGCAAAAAAGCTCAGGGTCATGACCCAGGCCCTGAGTTCAAACCCCATGACTGACCAAAAAAAAATCAATTTATAGAAAGTAGCAGAGCCACAAAACAAACACAAGATGGGTGAGTGCTGGAGTAGAAATTCTATAATGTTTTGGGGCATATTGTAAGATGTTATTAATAAGAATATCAAAACTCCATGGAGATAAACCAAAAATCATCAAGTAGTTGCTTACCATTCTTGGGTAAACTCCAGCTTTGCCATGGGTGGTGCTCAGTTCCCCAAAAAAGGAGAAGAAAATACACCAGAGAGGATTCCACAGCACAAGCAAGAAGCTATGGGTGACATATGTGAAGCATGGAGAGCAGAATTTCCATGACTTAAGAAAACAGGACACAGCAGACATACTACAGATGTTCAAAGAACCCCAAACTTCATTCCCTAAGAAGGTTCTAGGGGTGATGAGATTTGAGCTGCACCTTGAGAGACAGACTACAACTGGGTATAAAGAGAATACTAAAACCAGGCACCAGTGGCTCCTATAATCCTAGCTACTCAGGAGCTAAGATCTAAGGATCAAGGTTCAAAACCAGCGTGAACAAGAAAGCCTATGAGACTTTTATCTCCAATAAATGACTAAATAAAAAAAGCCAGAAGTGGAGCTCAAGTGATAGAGCACTAGCCTTGCCCCAAAAAGCTTGAGAAAAGGAACATGCCCCTAAGTTTAAGCCACAGGATTGGTACAAAAGAAGGAAGAGTAGAAGGAGAAAGAGAAGATTCCAGTAGACTGGAAGGAAATACAAAGTTGAAATTTTCCAGGTATCCACACTGTATAATTAATTGGCCCTTCAAAAACTTACATTAGCCAGCTAAGACTAAGCAGGTAGCAGGTGGTCAGTCACTGCAATCGCACATGTGTAGACCCTAGAAGAGAAAAGCACAGATGCTATACCCGGACTCTCAGAAAAGAGAAAACTCAGAAAGAACCTGGAATCTACCCATCCCCCAACTCTGTAGCAACAAGATGAATGAAAAACCAGGAAAAGGTGTGTGTGTGGGACTGTGACCCCTACACCACTGCTTCGTTGAGGGCAGAGAAGGTAGGAATCCTGAGGTCTGGACACTCATCCACGAAATGGGGCTAAATGTATTTTCCCCCCTAGGGAGATCAAATTAGATAATCCACTTAGAAAGCATTCTACCCTATAAAACAGAATAATATGAACATTCCCAGGACTGGACAACATCCTTCTATACAAGTGTATGTGTTCTATTTGGGACCAACCTAAATTAAGCTAAAAGCTGTTTCTTGATCCTTGCAATGAACTTTTTTTTTTAAAAAAAGTGTCTATATGCATGTGTGTGTGCGCACACACATACACACACACACATACACACCACACATACACATGCATACTGGAATTATGCTGGAACTCAGGGCCTGGACACTGTCCCTTAGCTTTAATTTTTTTAAATTTTTTCTTAACCACTTGTGCCACTGCTCTACTTCTAGCTTTCTGTAGGTTAACTGGATATGAGTCTCACAGACTTTCCTACCTGGGCTGGCTACAAAACACTCTCTTCAGATCTCAGCCTCTTGAGTAGCTGGGATTATAGGTGTGAGCCACCAGTTCCCAGTTTTGCACTGGCTCTGGGTTTACCTTCTGTGCTGCACATAAAAATATCTATTCTATTTTCATATCTTAGTTCTCCAAGTATTTACAGCCAATAATTACCACCATTGCCCTTCTCCCAACCAAAGTTCTAGACTATTCAAAACAATTCTTTGCCAGCTGCTAGCGGCTCACAAATGTCACCATAGCTACTCAATAGGCTGAGTAGTGGTAGGATTGTGGTTCAAAGTCACCCCAAGCAGGAGAGCCTCTGAGATTCTCATCTCCAATTAACTACCAAGAAAAAAAGGCAGAAATGGAGCCGTGGCTTAAGTGGTAGAGTGTCAGCCTTGAACAAAAAAAAAAAGCTCAGACACTGCATCTAGGCCCAGAGTTCAAACCCTAGGTCTGTTCACATATGCACACATGCGCTTGCGCATGCACGCACACACACACACACACACACACACACACACACACACACACACACACACACACACACACACGTAGTCCATCTCCTTCTGAGGCTTTTCACAGTTTCACACAAAAACAGCGTGCCACCTTCTGTCTGACACTTTCTAGAGTTTTCCATATGATGACCAGTAAACAACACGAGTTCTAAATGTATCTATACTTAGAAGCTAGTTGATCCTCCTACCATCCATGCTTCTGAACTACCTTGCTTTCCTTCTGTAGCCAATCTAATTCTTGCTGGCTAGCTCAACATTCAGCCCACATCCTTGAATAAATAAAGCTTTTTCTTATGAAAGGTCCTGCTCTAACTCTTGAGTTTCAGAACCATTTCTGGCAATTTCTAAGTAGTTTATTGGAGATCAGAGTCTCATGGACTTTTCTGCTTTGAACTTTTCTAACTTTTCTGTTTTGAACTGCAATCTTCACATCTCAGCCTCCTGAGTAGCTAAGATTTCAGTCATGAACCACTGGTACCTGGCATCAGTCTTTTTTCTTTGCTCCAGAATTCCTCTCATGTTGATCCTCATGCACTAAAAAACAATTCAATGTTACTGTCAACATGATGGCTTTTAAAATCAAATTTCCCTGCATACAGTCTAGACCCTTCTGCATCACAAGCCACTAACAAGTTATCTGAGATCTGATCATCAACACAAGGCAGGTGACACTAGTAATTTTAGGAGCTTTGTCCTGAGGATTAAAGAAGTATTTAGGTGGGGGCTAGTGGCTTGTGTCTGTAATCCTAGCTATTCAAGAGACTAAGAGTGAGAAGATTGTAGTTTGAGGCCTGCCTGGGTAAAAATGTCTGCAAAAATCTATCACCAAAATAACCAATAAAAAGCAAGGCTGGAGGGATGTTTCATATAGTAGAGCACCTATAAGCAGCAAATTCAAGCCTAGTTACTGCTTTAAAAAAAAGAATAACTTTTACTCTTCACTGTACACTTGAACCACTCAAATGCATATCCCTGGAGAGCCTATTTTTAAATGGTTTTCCTAGATAATTAATATATAGACAGGGATGAGAGCTCTGTAGCAAAGACCTTGATACTTGAAAGGTTTTTTTTAATACATCATTGTTGTTCTATATTTTAAAATAAGATTAGATTATCAAAACTGGTTAATCAGCAAGGTCTAGCTTTCAATGTCAACTATGTGTAGTTATTTCATTTATCATAATCCATGAGCTGGATAGCATTTGGCAGCGTCCTTATATTTCAATTTACATCACTTTCAGCATTTCACTGTTCTGAGAAACATTATGTATGGGCTTGTGCATGTAAATATATTTATAGCCACTCAACTATTTACCTAGGATAAATTCTGAGATGAGGAATTGCTGACTTGAAGGGTAATACACACATTTTTTTGGGGGGGGGTCCAGTCATGGGGCCTGAACTCTGGGCCTGGGCACTGTCCCTCAGCTCTTCAGCTCAAGGCTAGCGACCTACCACTTGAGACACAGCGCCACTTCCGGCTTTTTTCTTTTTGCTTATGTGGTGCTGAGGAATTGAACCCAGGGCCTCAGGCATGCAAGGCAAGGGCTCTACCACTGAGCCACCTTCCCAGCCCCCATAATACAGTTTTAAGACTTTTGAACATGTCAACTTGCTATCCTTAATGCAATGGTCAATAGGATGGCATGCATTAGAGCTACAAATAAGAAAAAAGGGGGCTGAGAGGGTGGCTCAGTGGTAGAGCGCTTGCCTTGCATGCATGAGGCCCTGGGTTCGATTCCTCAGCACCACATAAGCAAAAAGAAAAAAAGCAGGATGTGGCGCTGTGGCTCAAGTGGTAGAGTGCTAGCCTTGAGCTGAAGAGCTGAGGGACAGCGCCCAGGCCCAGAGTTCAGGCCCCACGACCAGACCACCCCCCCCAAAAAAGAAAAAAGAACAGTTCAAATTGATTTAAACAATAAAGGGGATTTATGGGATCATAGAACTGGCAAGTATAGCATTTAAGTGAATTTCAAGGCTAGCAGGATTCTGCATTTTAATAATATCATCAGGGATCTGTCTATATCATCTCATCTCTCCCCTTAGCCCTGTGTGGTAACAGACTTTTTTCAGTTAAAATATCTTTTTCTGTAGCCAGCAATTGCAAATGCCTATACAGGGAGAAAAGGAAGCTCTCTAGAAATGAATGGGCCTGGGGAAAAGTATAGTTGTTTTTGTTTCTGTTGGTTTGAGGGGCTTGAACTTGGGGCCTGAATGCTGTCCTTGAGATTTTTCTGCTCAAGGCTAGCCTTTGAGCCATAGTGACATTTCCAGTTTTCTGGTGGTTCATTGGAGATAAGAGTCTCATCTGCCTAGGCTGGCTTTGGACCATGATCCTCAGATCACAGCCCCCTAAGTAGCTAGGGTTACAGGTGTGAGCCACTGGTGTCTGGCTAAAAAGTTATGTTAAAGGAAGTAACTCAGGTCCAGAAAGAAAAAAGAACACATGTTGTTTCTAATAAATGGAAAACAGACCTAATTTATAAATATATATAAGCACACACTGGGTCATGTGCATATATATATATATATGTACATACACACATACATAGATACATACTACAAATGTATTAACTAAAGTATATGGTATACCATTAACTGAAATATGTGGTATATGCAGGAGAGAATTCTTTGAACAATTAACAGAGTCTAACAAAATGGATAACAGGAAGCTAGAACTTGAGGTGGGGGGCAGGAAGGTGAGGTGGTAGGATGTGGAGGGATGGAGGGAGGAAGGGTGGGGGAATGCAATCATCATATTCAATGTACACTGTGAAAATGGAACTATGTAACTTGGGTGGGGTTGGGAGAGAAGGGAAGAATGATGGAAGGAATGGCGTGGATCAAGGTGCAGTGTACAGGTGATAGCTTGTGGCTGTTGCCCATAATGCTAGCTACTCAGGAGGCTGAGATTTGAAGATAAAGGTTCCAGACTGGCCTGGGTAGGAAATTCCATGAGATTTTCTACAAATAACTACAAGAAAACCAGCAGGGGAGCTGTGGCTCAAAGTGGCAGAGGGCTAGCCTTGAGCAAAGAAGCTCAGGGACAGCGACTAGGCTTTGAGTTCAAACCCAAAAACCAATTTTTTTTAAAAGATGCCCTGTGCTCCTAAACTGATGTGTTGCATTGAAACCTCTTTGTACAACTACTTAAAGATAGATAAATAAATAAATCAGGAGTAAGGATCTTTCTTCCACATTTGGCCTCACCTGGAATTGATTGATCAGAGATGGGATCATTGTAATTCACATAGCCCAAATATAAAGGAGCAGCCAGCTGCTCCTTCCAGACCTTATAGCTTGCAGGAGTGACTTTCAGATGTACTGGGGAAAGGAGAAGGTGACAAGAGGAGGCACCTACAAAGCCCGTACTGGATGAGCAACATGTGAGAAAATAAAATCTTAGTGCTGCTTACACATTTGAATAAAGAAGGGAATAAAATGGATTTGTGAGAATGGGCTTAACATTCAATCACAAAAGTCTACCATAGGCAGTTTGAAGCTATTGCCACAGGTAGTAAATCCATTAGCAGGCCTTATGCCCAGGAATAGAAAGCCAAAGACTGTAGTGTATGTAGTATGTTACACTCACACAAGTGCTGTGGATGTAAAGAACTGTAGTATTGGGAGCTGGTATGGCTGTAATCCTAACTACTCAGGAAATTGAGATCTAAGGATCAATGCTCGAAGCCAGCTCAGTTCAGTGAGACTCTTATCTCCATTTAACCACCAGAAAACTGGAAGTGGTGCTTTTCTCTAAGTGGTAGAGGACTCATCTGGAGCAAAAGAACTCAAGGACAACTCTGAGGCCCTGAGTTCTAGCCCCAGGACTGACAAAAAAAAAAACAAAAAGAAAAAGGAAAAACAAAAGAAGTCTTGGAATAGGTAGATTAGTCAGGCAGAAGAAATCAGGAATAAGCCTGAAAGATTTCCCTTAAAAAAATAGAAAAATAGGACTGGGAATGTGGCTCAGTGGTAAAGTGCTTGCCTTGCATGCAAGAGACCCTGGGTTCGATTCCTCAATACCCATAAGCAGAAAATGCCAGAAGTGGCACTGTGGCTCAAGTGGTAGTGAGCTACCCTTGAGGTGAAGATCTGAGGGACAGCACCCAGGCCCAGAGTTAGGCCCCACAACCAACAAAAAAATAAATAAATAAAAAGGAGAGAGAGAGAGAGAGAGAGAGAGAGAGAGAGAGAGAGAGAGAGAGAGAGAGAGAGAGAGAGAGAGAGAGAGAGAGAGAGAGAGGGAGAGAGAGAGAGAGAGAGAGAGAGAGAGAGAGAGAGAGAGAGAGAGAGAGAGAGAGAGAGAGAGAGAGAGTAGATGATCTGAAAAAACTTCCCAAGCATTCTAACTTCCTTTTGACCCATATAGGTTGGATAAAATGAAGGTAGGATAGTCCTAAATGTCTTCAGGAAATTCCATGCCCAATAGCTAAAACGGAATGATCAATTAAAAATATCACGGGTCGTGACCAATGAGCAAGTCACCTTCCAAGCATCTCATTAGCATAAAAGTTAACTGACATCTAAACAGATTAAAAGAAAAAACACACCAGTTAGTTGGCAAACCCCTATCATGACCCCTCTCACCCAGCAAGAACATTTTCTCTTCTCACATGCATAAACTGAATACTTTTAACACTCACTCCTTGTTGTCTGTGGATTTCATTCCTTGAGTTCTCCAGGCAGTGACACAGTAAGATAAGGATCTGCTGCAGCTCTAGTGGTGGCCATTGTCTGTTGCTGGACTGAAGGCGGTGACATAATTGGGCCTCTGTGCCTATGAAGGAAACAGCAGGCAAGAAAAGTCAGTGTTCTAGGCTGTCAATATTCACGTGGCTAGAACTGGGCTTGTAGCTTTAAGTCTAAAGTTAACAAACTTCTATGAGAACTTCTTGATGTTTATGGTACCTTGCATATTTCCCTCTTGAAATAGCAATGGCTCTTACTTTGGGTTTATCACGTGTCAGAATTTTCTAGAAACATACCCATTGGACCCACCTGTAATTCTATCCCCTGTTCCCAGGCAAGGTTTTTTAGGCTGTTATTGCCTCCCTTTGAGAAAGGTTGCCACTGTGTATAGTCTTTTTTTTCTGGTCCTGGGGCTTGAAATCAGGACCTGGGCCCTGTCCCTAAGCTTCGTCAGGCTCAAGGCTAGTGCTCTGCCACTTGAGCCATAGCACAACTCCTGGATTTTTTCTGAGCAATTTATTGGAGATAAGAGTCTTAAGTACTTTCCTGTGCAAGCTGGCTTTGTTCCTTAGATCTCAGCCTTCAGAATAGGAAGGATTACAGGCATGAGCCACCAAACACCTGGCCTATAGTCCTTTTATGACTTCATAGAATAGCTTTGGGTCCAGCTAGCTGCTTATCAGCTCTGAAACTGCTGCATTGAACAAAGCATTTGCTTTTCCTGTCCCATTTCAAGGGCCCTCGAACAGGTCATTATTAGGTCATTTACATGGTTCAAATACAGCAAAACTCTTTTATTACACCCCTTCCCCTTCCCTCCCTTCCTTGCTCAGAGCTACTTTCCTATCATGCATCATTAGGTCACATATCATTCAAACACATCAAAGCTCCTCTCTCTCTCTTTTTTCTCCCTCCCTCCTTTCCCACTCTCCTTCTTTTTCCAGTCCTTCTCTCCCTTTCTTTTCTTTTCTTTTTTGCTAGTACTGAGATTTAACTCAGGGCCAGGTGCTATCTCTTATCATTTATTCTCAAGGCTAGAGCTCTATCACTTGAGCCACTTCCAGCTCTTTCCTGGTTGATTGGAGATAGGAACATCACAGATTTCCCTGTTGCGGCTGGCTTTGAACCCTGATCCCTAGAACTCAGCCTCCTGATTAGCTAGGATGACAGGAATGAGCCACTGAAGGATGGCTATTCTTTGAAGAACCCTCAGTTCAGTTTCATTAGTACAATTTGAATAATATCCATCTTTTCACCATAGTGTGGGGTTCATAAGGGATCTTTTTAAACTACTGTGTCTTCAGTGTCCTTAACATAGTACTAACACCTGCTTTACTTATATCTTTAAATAAAATAACATTTAACTAAAAAAGCAACATATGTTCTTGAATTTGATTTTCATTACCACTGTTTATCATTTGCAATCATGCTTAAACATGTTTTTTGAAGTTAGCGAATACAGGGTTTTGCAATTGCATGTATGAAATTCACACCCAAATGGTAACAGCTCCTCTAATTCCCATGAATATTTGATTACAGATGCCGTCAACTCACTTGCAGAGCTAACCAGGTTCACTGGTTCCCACTGATGGACAGGTAGACATAAGAAGGCACTCCCAATTGAGGAACATGTGTTTCTATCATCTCTCAGATGGAAGCCAGTGTGGAGACCCCATTTAAAGAAACATGGCAGACAGAGAAATCACAATAGTCAGGAGAAAATGACCAGGTGCACAAACAGCAAGAAATGGGCTAAGTGGAATAAGGATGCTCCCAAGATATTCCTAATGCATGCAACTTTCCAACCAAGGTCTGTAAGAGAGATAACCAATCAACAGGGTCCATGAAAAGGGAGACAGCTAATCAGCAAAATCCCTACTCCACCATATTGGCTCAGTAGCTAGAGCAACAGAACAGAACAGCAGCAGCAGCAGCAGCAGCAGCAGCAGCAGCAGAGTGTTAACAAAAGTAGCTCTTTTGATTGATTTGTTGTCCATTTGTTTTTGGTATATATATATATATATATATATATATATATATATATATATATACATATATATATATTTTTTAATGGTATCTTGATGCGGATGCTCAGTTCTCCCATTGTCCTATCTGAGTACATGCTTTTCCCAACCTGGGACTCCAAAAAGAAACAGTAAAAGCCACATGTCTGTCTCTGTTGGACGTTGGGCATCGGGATCAGGAAAAGACCATAGGCTGGTTTGCTTTGAAAACCTTGGGTTATGTGTGGCCAGTTTCTAATTGAATTCCATCCTATCAGGAACAAGATCTTCATTTCTTCTCAGGGTGCCCTTGACTAGCAATTCCCTCTGCTAACATTGCAGTCTGCTATAGTTCTTTCAAACCCCGGGCCCAGAGGAGTTTGGGATGTGAAAGTATTAACATTTAGATTAATATATCATGGCAGTTGTGTTACTGGATTTCTCTCTCTTGCCAACTCACTTTAAGCGGTTCTAACTACTGAGGTCTCTAGTGAACCTCAAAGTAGAAATGATGTTTGCAGAGAAGGACTGCATCCATTCCATCTACCCTCAGAGCTACTGCACAGATCCTTTCTCTTCAGCAGAATGGAAATGCATTTGTAAAGGTGTAAGCCTTTACATTCCCAGGATCTTTAAAGAGTATTAACTTCCTCCAGGTCCCTGAATGAAGCAATTACTTGGCTAGAGATAGAACCATAGTGATACATATGAGACTAGGTTTTCTTCCCTCCTTCTCTCCCTCCAACCCCTTCTTCTCTCCCTCCAACCCCCTCTTCCCTCCTCCCTCCCTTTTTCTTTTTCCTTCTTCATTCCTCCCTCTTCTTTACTTCCTCCCTCTTCTTTACTTCCTCCCTCTTTTTTTTTTTGGTCCGGTCGTGGGGCCTGACTCTGGGCCTGGGTGCTATCCCTCAGCTCTTCATCTGAAGGTTAGCGCTCTACCACTTGAGCCACAGTGCCACTCCGGTTTTTTTTTTGCTTATGTGGTGCTGGGAAATCGAACCTAGGACCACATGCATGCAAGGCAAGCACTCTACCACTGAGCCACCTTCCCAGCCCCGTCCTACCTCTTCTTTACTTCCTCCCTTCCTCCCTATCCTTTCTTCCTTCTCTTTTTATTCTAGTACAGGACTGAACTCCAAGGTCTGGCTGTCCCTTAGTTTTTTTTTTGCTCCAAGGCTAACATTTTACCACTTGAATAAACTCTACTTTTAGCTTTTTGCTCATTAGTTGGAGATAAGAATCCCATAGACGTTTCTATCTGGGCTGGCTTCAAACCAGTATACTTAGACCTCAGCCTCCTGAGTAGCTAGGATTGCAGGTGGGAGCCATTGCCTTTCTGTTCACATCAAATATGCATGGAACTGTTTCCATTCAAGGACATTGAAGGGAGAATTGGGAGAAGAAATCTGGGGGTTTGCAGTATGGCTATCAGATGGATGATTCTGAACTACAGAGTAGAGACTGGTTTGTGAGTAATCAATATGGATTTGGTTCTCCATCTTTAAGTGTAAGAAATAACCAAGAAGTTCATTGCTCTGTAGCCAACTAAATGCAGTTCTGAGTCTCAATTTCTAGTTGCCAAGTGTTGGTCCCGGGTAGCAGAGTATCCTATGTGACTCTGGAAGCATGGGTAATAAGATCCACAAAGTGCAGCTGATGATGGGGCTCCCTATTCAATCTTTAGAGTCCATCAGAAGAACGCCATGGTGTGTCTGTGGACTGAGTGCAGATCTGGCCACCCCTGGGGAAGTCATGAAATCGCTCACAGGAGAACAGGCTCTTTTTCTGAGTGTACCTAATGCTATCGATTCTCAATTGTGTTGGCTGAGTTGAGCATACAGTGACAAGCAGATGTGAAAACACACTCAAGAGTTAGAATACCAGTGCAGCACTCGTGGCTCACACTTGTAAATCTAGCTACTCAAAAGGCTGAGATCTGAGGACTGTGGTTCAAAGCCAGACTGGACAGTAAAATCTGTGAGATTTATCATCTCCAATTAACCATCAGAAAACCTGAATCAAAGAGGTAGAGTGCTACCCTTGAGCAGAAAAGCTCAAGGGACAGCACTCAGGCCGAGAGTTCAAGCCCCATGACTGACAATAACAACAAAAACTACAAACAAAAGAGAACTTGTTAGGGGAAATTATAAGGAAGTCACCATAGAACCTTCTTGAAAAGGCTAGAGGCAAGAGAGGGCATTTTTTGGATTGCAGCCATGTCATCCTGTTTAGCCCCAGGAAAGTTTTGCTACAAAGAATGCTCATCCCTGATTGTTCTCCTATTTGGTTAACTTGTGCTGAGCTTCTTCTCCACCTACAACATGTGGTTTTTGACTTTAAAAGCTTTGTGCAAGCTCTGTTCTGGGCTGCAGGTATTTGGGACAGGAGTCTACCTGCAGTTGCCTGCATTTTACTAAAGACTCCCAGCCAAATGCTAGTGGCTCACACCTATAATCCTAGTTACTGAGGAGGCTGAGATCTGAGGATCACAGTTCAAAGCTAGCCCAGGCAGGAAAGTCTGTGACACTGTCACTGTGGCTCAAGTGGTAGAGCACTCAACTTAAGCTGAAGAGCTGAGGGACAGCACCCACGCCCAGAGTTCAAGCCCCACAACTGACTAAAAGAAAAAAAAAAGACTCCCAATTCGACCTCTCAAGATGTGGCTTCTCTGTATCTTGCAAACAATTCCCATATAACAGAATCCAGTGACTTCCATCTCTTCCTTGTTCCCTCCTCCCCCATCCACTCTTACCCATTTGTCTTCCAGGAAATTTAACTGGTCATGCATGCCACTACAGCCATCTCCACAAACAGAACCTGCAAAAGAAAATTCAAAACAATCTTCCATTCAGAAATCTGAAGTTTGACATATGTGGTTGTCCCTCAAGTATATCATTCAAGTTACAGCCTGATGGTAGAAAGAATTGCTGGTGTGCTACTGCATAGGAGACCCTACGTCCAATCTCCAGCTATTACACATACCAGCCCCAGCCTCTTGCCCCTATAAGACAAATAAAGAGACACAGTGAAGGTTAAAGAAAGGAGATTTATTACCTGGAAGCCAGGGGAAGACAGCACATCAGCTCATCTTCAGCCATCTTCAGAGATATAAACAGGATCGGGGAAAGGGGTATCAGAAGTACAATCTTTAGCGTAGGTGCTGGTAGCTCCCAGCTACTCAGGAGGCTGAGCTCTGAGTGTTGTAACCCAATCAGTAACAAAACAAAAGAAGCCACAATTAATAAGCCTAATGATAGGAGTCTTTATTGTCACCTCTGCAGCCAACAGATGCACAGAGGTATAGGCTTTCTGAAATTGTGCAGTCCCCAGACAGCTGAGAGTTAAGTCTTTCAAAGAGAAAAACCACATCCTTTATGACAAGCAATGCATACGGTTATTTTTTTATTTTATTTTGCAAAGCATATACAGACACAAAACTCAGCATTATCAGTAAATTTAGACTTACTTCCCAAATATGGGGTGGCTGGAATACTTTCAGGGAAGGGGGGGATGGGAAGGGGTGGACGAAAGGGGAGAAGAGGAAGAAAGAAGGGAGAGAGGAAGGAAAGAAGAGAAGGAAGGAAGGGAGGGAGGGAAGAAGGAAAGCAGAGAAGGAAAGGAAAGGACAAAGGAAAAGAGAGTGAGGAGGAGGAGGAGAAGGTAAAGGAGGAGAAGGAGGAGGAGGAGGAAAAGAAGAAGAAGAAGAAGAAGAAGAAGAAGAAGAAGAAGAAGAAGAAGAAGAAGAAGAAGAAGAAGAAGAAGAAGAGGAGGAGGAGGAGGAGGAGGAGGAGGAGGAGGAGGAGGAGGAGGAGGAGGAGGAGGAGGAGGAGGAGGAGGAGGAGGAGGAGGAGGAGGAGGAGGAGGAGGAGGAGGAAGAGGAGGAGGAGGAGGAGGAAGCGGCGGCAGAGGAGGGGAAGGAGGAGGAAATAATCTTAGTCTTACATGTATCTTTATGGTTCTATCTCTGACCTGGCCAAATAATTGCCTCATTCAGAGACCTGGAGAAACTGAATGCTCTTTTAAGGTCCTGGGAATGCAAGGGCTTACACCTTTACAAATGCACTGCCATTCTGTACAGAGAAAAGGTCTATGCAGGAGTTCTGAGTGAAGATGGAATGGATGCAATCCTTCACTACAAACATTTCTACTTCTGAGGTTCACAGGAGACCTCAGTACTTACAGTCATTTAAAGTGAGCTGGACAGAGAGAGATATCCAATAGCACAATTGCCATGAGAAATTAATCTAAATGTTACTATTTCCACATCCCACAGAAAGAATGCACAGGTCAACACCCCTCTCCTAGTCATGGCTACCTAACACCTTCAGCTCTTCCTCTTCCCCAGCTCCTCCCATGCCACTTCATTTGTGGTCAGGGAGTAGTTACAATTCTAGGCCAGTTCTAAGGGAAACTGAGGTATGTGTGTAGTGGAACCCCTTGTGCCTTTAGCTTGACCTTTGGGCAATAAACTCCTACGAAGCCCTAATGCCCACAGGTCGCATCTCATTCATATATTTCCATTATGGGATGCCAATATTACACGTGAGCAGATCCCTTCTAAAAAAAAATCTTCCCAATCATGATCCCCTCCTCTGGTATAGTTACTAAGAATTCCTCACATACTCCCTGGGTGGTAGAAAGCAGAAAGTCCTCCTTGTATTTCCTACTCTGTGTCAGTAGCAGATAATTCCCCTATTGTCCTTTTTCAAATGGGAAAAAGAAAACATTTTATCTATTTAAATTTGAATTGTAACTACATGTTAGTTCCCAGAGTTTCCTGGTCCTGGAGCACTATTTATTTCATTTAAAGGTAGATTTTCTTTCTCTATTAAATTCCCTGCTTTGCTACATTATCTTGTGGTATGCCCTCTGTGCAATTCCTCCCTTCAGGGTGCCAAGAATCTTGGATCTTCACCTCTGAGAGCATCTGTCAGTAACAAAACTTCCTGTTATCTTAGAGCATGGGTGGCTCATGCCTGGCATTCTACCTACTCAGGAGTTTGAGATCTGATGATTGCAGTTCAAAGCCAGCCCAGACAGGAAAGTCTTTTATCTTCAATTAAAGGAAAGACTTTTATCTTCAATTAACTAGCAAAAAAAAAAAAAACCCATAGAGGAGAAGGAGGAGGAGGAGGGGGGGGGAGGAGGAGGCTGTGGCGAAAGTGATAGAGTGCTATCTGTGGGCACAGAAAAACCTCAGGGGCAATGCCCCAGGCCCTGATTTCTAAGCCTCACGACTAGCACCAAAAACAAACAAAAATTCGATTATATATTGTTATGTATAGTCATTAAGAAAAAGATGCATCTGTATTGAATGTAGATTGCCTGTCTCTACTCTGTAAATAATACAGTACCCAATTATTTAGGCACATTTAGCTTTTCTTAGATAATTGTGAAGTACATGCTAATATATTCTTAGTCCATAAGCAAATACTGGGCTGTTTTATTTATGGTATTCTAACATCTGAAAAACTGGAATCCATTCTTCCCCGGATACACTATGTCATTGTGTCTTGAGTGAGAGCAAGTTTCTTGCCCCTACAAAGCTGGCAACATTCTCCTAGTCTTCCTTGGGTTTTCTACTGTTTCAGGAGCAGATAGCTTTCCATAGCAGATAGTTCCTCTATGTTCCTTTTCAAATGAGAAAAAAGAAAACATTTTATCTTTTGAAATTTGAATTGTAAACATTTAAATAACACACATGGGAGGTGTTATGCCAACGTAGACTTTCCTACAACCCTGGATGGAATACTAGGAGGTCCAATTGCCTTAGAGGGGGAAGTTACATATTAGTTTAGGGAAAATTACATATTGGGTTTTCTCAATCATCTCAGCCCTAAGAATCTGTGCCTAAACTTTGAAGCAAGTATTGAACAACACATGGAGAATGTTTTTTAGTGTACTGTTTTGATGAAAGAAAAAAATAACTGAAACATCTGTTAAGGAATAGAAATATGGTTCGATAAATTATACACAGACACGTGCATGCACACACAGAAACACACAGAGTGCCATGTAGTGGGTGGGGTTGGGAGAGATGGGGAAAAATGGAAGGGGTGACATTGATCAAGATGAACTGTACTCATTAACATGCTGAATTGAAAACCCTTTGTGTGTCTACTTAAAGATAATTAAAGATTACACATATGTTTATATATATATATATATATATATATATATATATATATATATATATATATATAAAGTTTAGGAAGTTGCCAGGTGCTGGTGGCTCTCACCTCTAATCCTAGCTACTCAGGAGCCTGAGACCTGAGGATCACAGTTTGAAGCCAGCCCAGTTATGGAAAGCCCAAGAGACTTTCCAATTAACCACCAAAAAGCCGAAAGTAGCACTATGGTTCAATTGGTTGAGCACTAGCCTTGAGCAAAAAATTTAGGGACAGTGCCCAGACCTGGAGTTCAAGCCCAAAGACCAGGATACAGGAAGGCCTGCACACGCACACAGGCATACATTCATACCCCCCCCCCCACACACACCACCACCACCACCACCACCACCACAACCACCACCACCACTAAAAACTAATACAAGGATAGATACAAAAATGTTAACAAAGATCTCAAAGAGTTGGAATTGAGAGTCATATTTTTCTTTTCTAATCATAGTCTAAGCCAGCTGGGGCAGAAAAGTCCCTAGGAGATGCTTGTCTCCAGTATACCACCAGAAAACTGGAAGTGGCACTGTGGCTCAAAGTGGTAGAGCATTAGCCTTAAGCAAAACAGCTCAGGGACAGCCCCTAGGTTCTGAGTTCAAGCCCCACCAACAACAGGAAAAAAAAAAGTTGAGGGAGTGAAGGAAGACATTTGCATACAAATACGGGAGAATTAGCTGATGCTGTTCAGCTACAACATTGAATTTTACTTGTTGAATTGGTGAGCTCTGTGGCCCAGTGCATTAGCCATGTACTAGTGTAGATTCACTGTGGAAATACTTAACAGGTACTATATATTATACTATCTATATGATATAGTGTACGTATGGATAATAGAGTACATAGTATATACATAGCATATGGGGCTGGGGGTTTAGCCCAGCCGAAGGGTGCCTGCCGGGCGTGCACAAGGGTCTGGGTTCAGTCCTCAGCCCTGGAAAAAAAGAAAAGCTACAAAAAGACCATAGCATATAACACTAAATGTATACTATATATATGACATATGCTACATATAAGTATTTATTTGGTATTATATGCTCTATATACACTATATTTATACACTATATATAGCATGCTACTATATATACTACACATGATGTACACTATATATTATCATATATTATAATACATTATATCATGCATATATATGTATATCATGCATATAATTACAAATTATTATATATTATACTGTATTATCTTACATAGTATATTATATACTATATTGTATTATATATTACATATTATATGTTTAAAATATACACATAAATGTATAAGGTATGTTGGTATATAGTATATGAAATATACACTATGTAGGTACTATATATAGTATGTAATTTTATATAGTATAAATAGTAAGTATAACTATATAGAGTAATATAAAAAGTACTCAATATATACTGTAATATATACTCAATGTAGTATATAGTATACATACATAAATACTGTTTATACTATAGTGTATATATTATATATGGTACACATATGCTATGTATATTTTATATGGTGTATAGTGCCTATGTGATATATAGAATGTAGATGACATTGTATGTACTACGTATATTATATATGCCTGTAAAATATTTACATATATTTAAATGTTAAAGCTATTTGTATATGCGGATTACATTCACCTCATTACCATCCCTACTGCTACCTTTTCTCTCTCCTAACCTTTGTGTTTTTCTCGAATAGTCTCCTTCTTTATTCATATCTCATCTTTCTGTTTGCCCCAGATGCCACATATGTGAGTGTAACCACATCTGTTGCATTTGCATACCATTTGGGCCCTCTCCAGGTGATGCAAGGCAACGTCACAGCCAGTGGGCATCGTCACAGTTTCCTGCATTAAGATCCTAGACTCTTCGACTTTGACTTGTGGGTGTTTCATAAGATTATCCACTTTATTTGGAGGATGATGGAATTTGGCATAAGTAGACTTGGTTAGATATAACACTAAAATCTAAAAATCATTCAATGACTCACTAAATCATAGATTTGAAATTATGGAAATAACATCAGAAAAGACTTTTAGGGTATGATTACCATCTATGAGGCAGTTGAGGAAATTCTGAGTTTATAGCTTTATTTTCCATCAAATCAATCACCATTTATGAGAAGGGAATTATTTCACTGAGCTGGAATTTTACCTCAGCCATTACAAGCAATCTTCTGTCTTGGGAGTGAAGGCAATTATAACCACAATACCAAAGGATCACCTTCTAAACAGTCAACATCATCATTCTAATTATTCAGTCTACAAAAACAAAAGGGACACTTTCACATTGGGCTTTTTACAGAGATTATTGCACATTTTACAAATATTATTAAATATGATTCCCAAAAGGACAAATTCATAGAAGAAGGAACAATGCATTCTATTAAAACAACAATAATTTGTTGACATATTCTGCACACAAATGAGGTACATTATGCAAACTAATTTGGCTTTGCTGTTAGCAAAAGATTTTTGTAAAATGGGAGAATTTTTTTCCTGTAATACACTTTGAACTCAGGGTCTTGTATTTCCTAGGCTGGCATGGTCCTACCCAGCCTGCCTGCCCAGATTTCCCACTGGTTGCTATTAAGCCTTGGGTTTCTTTCTACCCTGGCATGTGCCCTGGAAAGATCTGCCTACTTTTAGCTATCATCAGGTGTGTGCCACCCCATCCAGCTTGCTCTCCATGGAATTAATGTCCACAGTACTTTACTGCCCAAGTTGTCCTCAAATCACAATTCTCCTATACTCAGCCTCCCGCATAGAGAACTTTTTTCGCCCCATAGATATTAAAATATTAAAAGACATAATTCATTTCTTACAGTTCCTAAAAGGTGATTATATGCCAATTAGATTTTAATTTCTGTAACATTATACATCAGTCCTCTAGCAAAGCTTCTTTTCTTAGCAATAAATAAATAAACAAAATCGTTTCTTATCATCCAAGCCTATTATGTCTACTAAGACAGCCAATAGTCACATGCAGCTGGAGACATTTAACATGTGACTGAATTTTATTTTATTTTGACTTCCCTTAAAATTTTTAAACAGGTGGGAGCCAGTTTCTCATACCTATTAGTAATCCTAGCTACTCAGGAGGCTGAGATCTGAGGATTGTAGTTAACAGCCAGTCTGAACAGGAAAGTCATGCAACTCTTATCCCCAATTAACCAGAAAACCAGAAGTGGAGTTGTATTTCAATGTGATAGAACATTATCCTTGAGCGAAAGGGCTAAGGGACAGTACCTAGGCTCTGAGTTGAAGCCCAACTAAAATAGAAGCAATACAAAGATTTTTACTGAACTTAACTATGGTTTTCATAGTACATTATTTCTTTTAAACTGTTTAAGATTTAGTACCAAAATTAGGCTGCTGAAAATCCATTATCCGTACTGCAGGTTTAATGTAAAAATAATGAAAAGTATCTTAATGTTGTACTGGTGATTTGTAGGAATAGTAACACTTGCAATCAGTTGAATTGAAGAAAATAAGACTACTGAAATTATTTTTCTATGTATTTTTTCAAATATACAAAGACGTGCTAGATGGTTTAGATTTAATGTCTGTGTCTCAGGGACATGGTATCTGTAAGCCATTATTTCTGTTTAGTTCAACTCATCTTACAACTTAGGAATATCACTTGAGTAATATTCTAACATTTATAATAAGATTCTAAGAAATTTACCCTTCCTACAGACAGTATTTAAACACTGAACCAAATAGAGGACAAAAATTTTCATTTTTGTTCCAGTACCTGGGCTTGAACTCAGGATCTTGGCACTGTCTCTTAGTTTTTCACTCAAGATTGGTGCTCTACCACAGCTCCATTTCTAGCTTTTTGGTGGTTAACTGGAGAAAAAAGTCTGATAAGCTTTTCTGCCTGGGTTGGCTTTGAATCAATATCCTTAGGCCTCAGCCTTCTGAATAGCTAGGATTATAGGTGTGAGCCACCAGCACTCAGCCACAAATGACTTATGAAGACCTTGAATTGCTAAAATGATTTTTTTTAAAGAGAGAAGTAGTTGGGATATGGGAGAAGGAACTTTTCTGGATATAACCCTACCCATGACATTGCTTAATCTTCAAGACTGACTGGACAGAGCTCATACAGAAAGTCCCAGGCAGGAGACTTCAAAGAATAAGGCTAGTGGTGGGGAGAGGTCATTGGGTGGTGGAGTGGGGGTCGGGGGAGAGCCTGCCTGAGCTGCTGGAATATACAGGAAGCTGCAGGAAAGGGGGGGGCCTTCCCTCTGCATGTGAATGTCACACAGTGGGAAGCCCCAGGGTTCACAGTTTAAAACATTTGAAGACACTAAGCAGAGATCTTACTGTCTGTGCACTAGAAGAGACAGTTACATACTAATAAATCTTAAGACAAAATCTTGAACTGGCTTCAATGTATATGTGTGGGTATTTGTTGTTGTTGAACTGGGTGCTATCCCTGAGCTTCTTTTTGCTTAAGGTTAGCTCTCTACTACTTTGAGTCGCACATCACCACTTCTGAAAACATTGAACATTTTTGTGTGTGCCTGCCAATCCTAGGGCTAGAACTCAGGGTCTGGGTGCTGTCCCTAAGCTTTCTTGATCAAGGTTAATGATCTACCATTTGAACCACAGCAAAAGCAAAGTCATTTCTGGCTTTTCTGATGGTTAATTGGAGATAAGAGTCTCATGGACTTTTCTGCCCTGGCTGGCTTTGAATCATGATTCTCAGATCTCAGCCTCCTGAGTAGCTAGGATTACAGTTGTGTGCCACTGGTTTCTAGCCTAAACTAAAAAACAAAAACAAGCAAAAAAAACCCCCCAAATACTCATTCCATTTTAATATTAGATACTGATGATAGAAAAGTAGAATCATTCAAGATCTGTGTCATTGTAAGGAGTTCATGTCAATGAACTGACTCTCATGTGGTTTGTACCAAAGAAAACATCCCCTGCCCAGCCTGGATGCTAGAATAATGCCCATGGAACATCTGATATGGAAGAGGAACATAAACCAGCCTTTATCATGAAAGATCACACTTAGACATGCATGGAAGTCGAATTCATATTACACATTCTCAATCTTAATCATGCTTGCCCTCTATTTCCCTAGATAATAACATAAACTTGTTTGAATATCCCCCACTCAATAAGGCCATTTAGCTTCCCACTTGGGGAGATTTTCATAAGTTTGTTGTTGTTGTTGTTGCCTGTAACTACTGTATAAATATGAACCACATTTTAAGAAGACGCAGTTCAAAATGATGCAAAGCAGGAATGAGAAATTAGTGGAGCAAAAATTAGGATCTAGTTCTGATAAGCTCTCTACAGGATCTCACAATTTTGTCCTGGTAATTTCTGCATTAGGAAACTGAACGCTGCCCTCTAGTGACATAAAAGTCATTACAACACAGAACATTCCTGAATGGCTATGGGTAACTATAATTGGTGATTCAATTTTACTCTCCTTCCTTCTTTCCTCCTTTGCTTAACTCCCTTTCTCCTCCCTCATTCCCTTCTTCCCTTCCTTTATTTTGTCAGTACTATGACTTCAACTCAGGGCCTCATACTCTCCCTTAGTTTTTCTACTCAAGGCTGTTCCTCTACTACTTAAGCCACAGCTCCACTTCTGGCTTTGTAGTGGTTAATTGGAAATAAAACTCTCAAAAATTTTCCACAGACTTTCCTGCTTAGGCTGGCTTTGAACCACAGTCCCTCTTAATAATCAGTCTCCTGAGTAGCTGGGATTGCAGGCTGAGCTCCTGGTTCAGAAATCTCATTAATTGGCTTTCTAGAAATTAACAACACTCTCTTTCCTTGTTACAAATAAATTCAAGTGATTCTTTTCACACATCATGAGCCGTGAGAACCATTAAGAGAACTTCTAGTGTCACTCTTTCTTCTCTTTCTTAACTTCCCACTACTGAGAGAGAAATCCTTTCTAGCTACCTTACCATCTGATTGCTTTTGGAATATACCCCACTTTAAGTGAGCCTTAAAGTGAGATTATTGTTTGACTGAAGTCTTGGATTACATAAAATGAATTCTTTAGGGAAAAAAGAGATTATCCAATATGGTGGCTTTGATAATTTGGAGATTTCTTCCGGCTGCTCATGGAGTACAGAGGTGAGCTGTCTGTGATAGCAGCCCTATTATTATTCTATGTGGTTTGGTTTGGTTTTTCATGCCAATCCTGGGGCTTGAACTTAGGGCCTGGGCTTTGTCTTGGAACATTTTTACTTAAGGCTAATGCTCTACCACTTGAACCACAGCTCCACAGTCAGGACTTCTGCTGGTTAATTAGAGATGTCTCATAGGTTTTCCTCCTCAGTCTGGCTTTGAACTTATATCACAAATCTCTGCCTCCTGAATAGCTAGGATTACTGACATGAGCCACCAGCACCCAGCTTGGTTTATTATATGTTGGAACCATAGTCTAAGAAAGACCTGGAATGTCCAAAAAAAGTTTTTCCTCCACATAATTCCTATTAATGAGCCCATAGCTTCTTGTACGTCTATATATATGTTAATGTTTCTCTATATATACATATCTATATACATGTATGTATATAGATATATGTATGCACATGTATACATGTGTGTATACATATATACATATATACATGTAGTATATATACACAATTAGCCAGTCCTGGGGCTTGAACTCTGGGCCTGGGCGCTGTCTCTGAGCTTCTTTTACTGAAGGTGAGTACTCTACCCCTTGAGATATAGTGCCACTTACAGTTTCTTAGTGGTTAATTGGAGATAAGTATCTCATGGGGACTTTTCTGCCCAGGCTAGCTTCAAATGGCTATCCTCAAATCTCAGCCTCCTGAGTAGCTAGGGTGACAGGCATGACTCACTGGCAGCTGGCCTTACATGCTTCTTTATAGCTTCCCAATCATTTGACTTAAGTAAAATAACTGTTTAGACTGTAGAGGGACATTTCATAAAAAATATTGATCAAATATTAGCATCCTCACACTAGCTAATTTGGAATGGATGAGGACTCAGTAAAGATTAAATTTTTAACCCTTGTTACCACACCTCAGGTTCTTCACCATTATCTTGCTATCTCTTCCTTGAGCACACATAAAAGGAACACTGTCCATCTTTTCTCCTGCAGCTACTGTGTCAGCAGTCCATCACATCCTTCCTGAATTATACCCGTAAATCCTCATTGGTGTTCTCTCAGCTCCAGCCTTCCCTCTAACAAGTCCTTCCCTCAAAGATATACACAGAGTTTGTACCACAACAGGGAAATGTGTTCTGTGAAAATATAGTGCTACTGACTTGTCCAGTGGCCCGATATACCTCCCTCAGAGATGCCTACCATTCCTAATGGAATCAAGACAAGATGGAAGGTTGGAGAAAGCAGTTTATGGAAGGGATGGAGATGCCACATACTTGTGGGTCCATTCCTACCATTGCCTGAGGAACACATCACACAATGTTTTATTGGATCCATGAAAATTCTTTCTAATAAGACAAAGGTGAACTGCAGATGGATTTGGTCAGCTCCTTGAACATAAGACATATCTATTGGGAGGGGGGACCAAGATGGCGTCGGGGCAGTAGGGAAATGCCATAGCTCTCCCCAACCAAAAAGAGAGTTCGAGTTCCAATGCTAATTTCCCCAAGAGACCGACATCAACAAAAAGTTGAACACTCAGAGAAAACCTGGAGGTGGAAAATAACAAAAAAAGAAAGAGAGGTAAAGAAGAATTTCAGAACAGAGAAGAGCGAAGACCCCTCCCCCAACCTTTACTGGCCACAGGCCAGCAGGCCCGGCGGGGGCTGCTGGAGCCCCAGATACACAGGGGGCCGCCTGCAGATCAAATGCCTGAGGTACCAGCTTGCAGAACAACTGATCGCCAGGAACAGAAAAACCTACAAGCTTGGAGTCTCCAGGAGGATCCCACCCCCACCCCTCACTCCCCACCTGAGCAGAAAGGCTCCATCCCGCCAAAGCTGCCTGGCACCAGCAATGCCACAAAGGGACCTGTCTGCAGACCACCCGTGCAGAGGCTGCCTGAGGTTACCGGACCAGCCCAATAGCGATTGCAAGACCTGGTGGGGGCCGTCTGGGTCCCAGAGGCACAGGGGGCTGCCTGCAGATCTCCGGCGCCTGAGCCCCCTGACCTGCCAATCGCGATCGCAACGACCCTGCGGGGCCGGCCAGGTCCCAGAGGCACAGGGGGCTTCCTGCAGACCACCCGAGCAGAAGCCGCCTAAAGCACCGGCGTCAGACCCACCGGATCTCTACAACCCGTGAAGAAGCCGCCTGAGCGTGGACACTGTGGACACGACAGCTTCGATAGACGTAGAGACAGAAAAGAATCACGCAGAGCCACCACCGCCCAACCCAGCCCGCAATCACCCCAATTGAACACGGATTGCAACAACAACTGATGATCTACACCAAACAGAAACAACCAGCTCCAGGGTGAGTACCCCACAGGGGACAGTGTATCACTCAAGGGAGACCAGAGCTGGAGGGAATCCCCAGACCCTGACCTAGACTCCCTACCCCAACACCCGGATCACAGGACCCACTAAAACTGGGAACTGTTCGAGAGCTCCACCAGCCAGTGGAGCACACTCCGCTGGCCAGGCCAGAGCAAGAGTGCCCCTGGAAGGGAGCTTAAATGCCCAATCCAGGAACAGCGCCCCTGGGTCAAGAAGAACTCTAACAACAACAGATGCTGGAGGGGATGTGGACAGAAAGGAACCTTACTTCATTGTTGGTGGGAATGTAAACTTGTTCAACCACTTTGGAAAGCAGTATGGAGGTTCCTCAAAAGTCTTCACATAGATCTCCCCTATGATCCAGCAATCCCACTTTTGGGCATTTACCCAAATGTTTACAAACAAGACCACACTAAAGCTACCAGCACAACTATGTTTATTGCAGCATTATTTACCATAGCTAAGATATGGAACCAACCCAGATGCCCCTCAGTAGATGAATGGATCAAGAAAATGTGGTATATATACACAATGGAATTCTATGCCTCCATCAGAAAGAATGACATTTCCCCATTTGTTAGGAAATGGAAAGGTTTGGAAAAAATTATATTAAGTGAAGTAAGCCAGGCCCAAAGAAGCATAGGTCCCATGGTTTCCCTTATTTGCAATATCTAGTATAGGTATGAGTCCAGCGGAAAAGGTCAGATAATGTGATGTTAGGAAAATGAACCCTTAAATATGTATTTTAATGTTTTCGTTTCTTTCATGCATGTGTTTCTAACGCATTTATAAGATTATTTCTTTGTTGCTTTGTATGTCCTTCCCCCACAGTGTAACCCCCGCTTTCACTATATTTGATGTCAGTATAACATGTGGAGGAGATGGGGACAAACAAGTCGTTTAAGGATTCAGGTGGACCTGTTGCAACAATGAGAAGTACAAAATGTCATGTCAAAACCAGCTTTAAAATGACGGTGTGGGAGGGGAGGGGGGTATAATTGGGTGGGGGGAGGGGGGTAAAATTGGGTGGGGGGAGGGGGGAGGCGGGGAAGGGAAGTGAAGGGTAAACAAAGGAGGAGGCTGCAATGCTTGGTAAGAAATGTATGCATTATCCTGCCCATGTAATTGTAGCCCCTCTGTACAGTATGTTCTCAAATAAAATAAAATACAATTAAAAAAAAAAAAAAAGAAGTGTGCTAACCAGAAAAAAAAAAAAAAGACTACCAACAGTAGAAGAAATTTGAACTGTGTCTCCCAGGCTGCATAATCTAGGTGGTATACACATCTGCACAGGCCTAACGAGCGCGCCCTAGGCTGGGGCCGGAACCAGGCCCGGGGATCGGGCACCTGAACACAACCAACTCCTCCCAACTGAAGTAAAAAGCTGAACATATGCCTCAACAGAGGGGAGAAAAACAGGGAACAGCATTCCCCGGGAAGCACACCTGTGACAACAGAAGACCTGGAGGCCCAGGACAAGAGAAGCCCAAACCCCACCAAAACTCCACCCATATACCCTAGGCTGGAAATTGGGCAACACAGGCTGCCAGCACCTGATAGTAAGCAGGAGCTCAGGCAGATAAAGCGGCTCAGCAGTAGAGTGAGAGTCTTGGATGTATGAGGCCCTGGATCTGATTCCTCAGCATCACAAAAGCAAAAAGGGTCAGAAATGGTGCTGTGGCTCAAATGGTAGGGTGCCAGCCTTGAGCTGAAGAGCTGAGGGACAGCACCCAAACCTAGAGTTCAAGCCCACAACCAGCCCAAAACAAACAAACAAACAAAAACAAACCAGGAGCTCATAGCAGACTCCAGTATTTGGGAGAGTGCATCCAGAGCATCTGATATTCCCAAGAGCACCCGTAGGAGCAAACACAAGCAGTCTAAGCTGCTCAACCCTTCCAAAGGTGGGAATTGCCAGCAATCTACAGCAGAGAGCTGAGAATCCTAAGTAGGTCAGAATAGCAGCTGGAAATAGGCTCCCAACAGAACCCGGATCAGGCACAGACTCTCTCTACCAATACAGAATTAGCAACCAAGCAAAGACAGGCACACCAAAACAAAATTGCAGAGCAGTCTCCTGAACCCCCATGTGAAAATCACAGAGAAAAATCACAAGGTTTACCACCACCCAGGACAGCAAGCTCACCTCAAAAGCCAGCAGCCACGCAGGGGAGAGCCCCAGTGGGAGCAAAGCAGGAATGGAAGACAAAAGCTACATCCAATGGTTGCTGGAGGCAATGACTCAAGAAATAAAGCGAGAAATTGATCAGAAAATTAAAGAGCACAAGGATGAACTATCAAAAGAGATACAGGGTATCAAACAAGAGATGCATGCAAAAATAGAAGCTGCACAAAACTCAATAAGAAGTGAGATAAACGCCAAATTAGAGGTAATGCATACCTTATTGAGAGGTGAGATCAGTACTCTGAGAACCAACATTGAATCCATAAAGGGATCCATTTCCTCCATGCAAACCACAATAGAAGCCAGTGTCAACAGAGTGAATGAAATGGAAGGTAGAGTGTCAGATACAGAAGACAGAATACACCAACTGGACCAAAAAGTGACAGATATGGAAAAATCACTCAAATTAAACCAAAGGGAAATTCAAGAGCAAGCAGATAATGTGAAGAAATTTAACCTTCGCATAATCAGAGTGGACGAAGGTGAGGAATTCCAGAGCAAGGGAATGCAACACCTATTTAATAAGATAATCAGTGAAAAATTTCCCCACCTCAAAAAAGACCATCTTACCTACATTACAAAAGCTTATAGAACACCAAACAAGCAAGATCCCAGGAGAAACACTTCTAGACACATTATAGTAAAAATGATAGATCTGAATAATAAGGAAACAATCCTGCATGCAGCAAAAATGAAGAAGGAGCTATACTACAACGTGAAAAAAATTAGAATCACTGCAGATCTCTGCACACAAACAATGAATGCAAGAAAAGCCTGGGAAAGCACCATACGAGCCCTGAAAGCCAATAACTGCCAACCCAGACTGATATATCCGGCAAAGCTAGCATTCACATTCGATGGAGAACTGAAAACTTTTAATAGCAAAGAAAAACTAAATGAATACATAAACATTAAACCAGCATTACAAAGAATTCTAAGAGGGGGGACACAACCTGAAGAAAGCAACCAGGAACTGGGACCTGCCCCAAACAGGCATTACTCAAAGTCTAACTGAGCAAACACAGGAGGAAAGGAAAGAAGAAAAACTTAGGAAAACGGAATGGCAGGGACAACAATGCATCTCTCTATACTTTCTCTTAATATAAATGGGCTGAATTCGCCAATTAAAAGAAAATGAACTGAGGACTGGATCAGAAAACAAAACCCATGCATCTGTTGCTTTCAGGAGACCCATCTCTCATCCAAACATACAAACAAACTCAGAGTGAAGGGGTGGAAAAGGATCTACCAATCAAATGCCCCCAGTAAGAAATCAGGTGTAGCTATCCTGATATCTGACAAAATAAACTTTTCATTAAAATCAATACAGAAAGACAAGGACCGACACTACATTTTAATAGAGGGAACAATCCAAGAGGAGGATATAACCATCATCAAGTTATATGCCCCAAATATTGGTGCACCCAGATACGTTAAACAAATGCTCTCAAACTTACAGAATAAAATAGATCCCAATACGATAATATTAGGAGACTTTAATACAACACTCTCACCAAAGGACAGGTCTACCAACCAGAGGATTGGCAAAGAAGCTACCGCATTAAGTGAGGCCATGCTTCAAGCGGAATTAACTGACAACTACCGAGTATTTCACCCTAAAACAACACAGTACACATTCTTCTCAGCAGCTCACGGAACTTTCTCCAAAATAGACCATATCATAGTTCATGTAAGGAACTTAAGCAAATACAAAGGGATCGACATAATCCCCTGTATCCTATCTGACCACAGTGGAATCAAGATAGCTCTCAATAACAAAGCATACCACAGAAATTTCTCTAATACATGGAAATTGAACAGCACACTCCTTAACAATGCCTGGGTAAAGGAAGAGATCAGAGAAGAAATAAAGCATTTCCTACAACTCAATGAAAATGAAAACACCTCACAAAGAAACTTGTGGGACACAGCAAAAGCAGTCCTGAGGGGCAAATTTATTGCCCTCAGTGCCCACATCAAGAGAATGGAGACAGACCAAGGTAATAATCTCATGTTGCAATTAAAACAGCTGGAAAAACAAAAAAAAATGGGACCTAAAGTTACTAGGCGAAGCCAGATAACCAAATTAAGAGCAGACATTAACCAATTAGAAAATCAGAAAACCATAACCAAAATAAACCAAACAAAAAGCTGGTTCTTTGAAAAAATAAACAAAATTGATGGTCCATTGGCTAGATTAATTAAAAAAAGAAGAGAGGAAACCCATATTAATAGGATTAGGGATGCCACGGGAAACATCACAACACGTACCCAAGATATCCAAACAATTCTGACAGACTACTTTCAAAAGCTATACTCTCAAAAGGAAGAAAATCTGGCAGAAATGGATACATTTTTAGAGAAATACAAGTTGCCCAAACTGAGCAAAGAAGAAGTTAACCAATTAAATAAGCCAATATCCTATAACGAGATACAGGAAGCTATCAAAAGTCTTCCAACAAAAAAAAAGCCCAGGACCAGATGGATTTACAGCAGCATTTTATAAGACCATTAAACAAGAACTAATACCCATACTCCTCAAGCTCTTCAGAGAAACAGAGAAGGAGGGAGCTATCCCAAACTCGTTCTACGAAGCCAATATCATACTCATCCCCAAACCAGGCAAAGACCCAACCAAAAAGGAGAATTACAGGCCAATTTCCTTGATGAACACAGATGCAAAGATCCTTAACAAGATTCTAGCTAACAGAATCCAGAAACACATTAAAAAAATTATACATTATGACCAGGTAGGCTTCATCCCAGAGACACAGGGATGGTTTAACATACTTAAGTCAATAAATGTAATCCAACATATCAACAGAGCCAAGGTCAATAAACACATGATTATCGCCACAGATGCAGAAAAGGCCTTTGATAAAATTCAACATTCATTCATGCTAAAAGCTCTGGAGAAAATAGGAATAGAAGGAACATTTATCAAAACAATAAAAGCCATTTATGACAGACCAATAGCCAATATTATACTTAATGGGAAAAAGCTACAACCAATTCTCCTAAAATCAGGAACAAGGCAAGGATGCCCACTGTCTCCACTCCTCTTCAATATAGTCCTGGAACCCTTAGCCAGGGCAATAAGGCAAGAAAAAGACATTAAAGGAATCCGCATAGGGAAAGAAGAAGTTAAACTATCCCTTTTTGCAGATGACATGATACTATAACTTCACGATACCAAAACTCCATCCCCAAACTCTTAGAAATCATAAATCACTTCAGCAAAATAGCAGGATACAAAATAAACCCACAAAAATCAGTTGCCTTCCTGTACACTGACAATGTTCTAGAAGAGAGGGAAATAAAGGGAGCAACCCCATTCACAATAACCTCCCCAAAAATAAAATATTTAGGAATTAACCTAACCAAAGATGTAAAAGAACTATTTAATGAGAACTTTAAAAAGTTAAAGAAAGAAATTGCAGAAGACACTAGGAAATGGAAAGACCTCCCATGCTCCTGGATAGGCCGACAATATAGTAAAGATGGTAATACTTCCAAAACTAATATACAAATTCAATGCAATTCCTATTAAAATCCCAATGACGTACATCACTGAAATACAGAAAACAGTCCAAAAATTCATATGGAACAACAAAAGAACTAGAATAGCCAAAACAATTCTAGGGGATAAAGACAATATGGGAGGGCTATCCATGCCGAACTTCAAACTCTATTACAGAGCTATAATAACAAAGACAGCATGGTACTGGCACAAAAACAGACCCGAAGACCAATGGAACAGAATAGAAGACCCAGAAATAAATCCACAAGCCTACAGCCAGCTGATATTCGATAAAGGAGCCAAAGACATACAATGGAAGAAACACAGCCTCTTCAACCGCTGGTGCTGGGAAAACTGGACAGCCACATGCAGAAAACTAAAAGTGGACCTCAGCCTATCACCATGCACCAACATCAACTCAAAATGGATTAAAGACTTTAACATTAAATCTGAATCTGTGAAACTACTGCAGGACAGAGTAGGAGAGACACTTGAACTAATAGGCACAGGAATTTACTTCCAGAACAAAGTCCCAGGGTCACAACAAGTTGGAGAGAGATTTGACAAATGGGACTACCTTAAAATAAAAAGCTTCTGCACAGCTAAATCTATCGCAACTAAGCTAGAAAGAAAACCAACTAATTGGGAAAAAATATTTACCAGCAATATATCAGACAAGGGGTTAACATCCTGTATATACAGGGAGCTCAAGAAACTAATCCCTCCCAAACCTAACAAACCAATTACTAAATGGGCAAGGGAACTAAAGAGGGACTTCTCAAATGAAGAAATAAAAATGGCAAAGAAACACATGAGGAAATGTTCATCATCCCTGGTGGTGAAGGAAATGCAAATAAAGACAATCCTGAGATACCACCTTACCCCAGTCAGAAGGTCCCACATCCACAAATCAGCCAACGACAAATGCTGGAGGGGATGTGGAGAAAGAGAAACCCTATTACACTGCTGGAGGGAATGTACACTTATACAACCACTTCGGAAAGCAGTCTGGAGGGTCCTTAGAAAGCTAAAGATTGACTTCCCTTATGACCCAGTCATACCACTTCTAGGCATTTACCCTGAACAACAGGAACCAATATACAAGGACACGTGCACCTCCATGTTTATTGCAGCACTGTTTGCAATAGCTAGGATATGGAAACAACCTCGATGCCCCACCACAGATGAATGAATACAAAAATTGTGGTATTTATACACAATGGAATATTATGCAGCCATTAGAAATGACAAAATAATGGCATTTGCAGGGAAATGGATGGAGCTAGAAGGAATCATGTTGAGCAAGGTAAGCCAAGAAAGAAGACAAACGGTACATGGTCTCCCTGATAAGCGGATGCTAAATCCAAAATGTTAGGCGATATGACAAAACTAACAGGGCTTAAGAAACAAAGAACTCCCACTCTTCTGGTTGAACCACTACTAAATATCCCCATGCTGCTGATCACATATATGGTATATAACATGTGAACACCGTTATATGTTACAGACTATGATAGACAATTTGCTCCAGGAAAGTTAGAATAAACTTGTAATTTCAAATGAACATCATTATTCCACAATACTGTGAAATTCCGGAAATTATGTAATCAGTTAATCACAATTAAAAAAAAAAGGACCTTGGGGATGGGAGGGAGGGGGCATGATAGGGGGAAAACAATGGAGGGGGTAACAATGTTCAAGAGGAAGTGTACTCAATACCTCACTCATGTAACTGTAACTCTCTGTATAGTATCTTTACAATAAAAAAAGACATATCATTATATAGCTAAGTCCCAAAGTAGAGTTTTCATGGATGATTTGTACAAAAAGATGCTATTTAAGATCGCAAGAGGAAGAGTTGTAAGGCAAATAAAACAGAAAATGATGCTCTTCCCTATAGATGTACACTTGGAGATGTACCAGGCATGGTGGCATATTAACAATTCAGAAAAGTCCAGCAATAGAAAAAAATGTCACTTTGCCTGACATGAGTCTCAGCACTTCCTGAGAAGCTGATCAAAGAACCACATTTCCCCTTTTATCTCTTCATAGACTACTCCCCAGGAGTTCACAACAACTGGATGTGGACAGACTGAGAGATGACACCAGGATGACAAGGGAGCATTATCACTGCATGGACACCACCACCTGGATTTTGTCCCAATGAGACCTGTCCCCTTTCCTGCCAGAGCTTCAGTTGTCTTATCTACAGAATAAAAGGTCAGAATCACTGGACATCCAAATAGCTTTCTTTGCCAGACTGGTTTACGTGAGTCTGTGTTTCTGTCAGTCCTCAAGGGAGAGTGACTATGCATGAAGTTGTCAACTCTGTCTACATAACAGTTTTGTAATACAGCTTCAGCCCACTTTATCTCTCAGACCCAATCATGCCTTGCTCTTATGCCCTGTGAGCATTTTTTAAAACATTGTCACTTGCAAAGAAGGCAGTTAATAATGGGATTGGCATGGTGGCTAACCCAAGTCTGACTCCCACAGGAGAGAGGTTGCAGACCATGCAGGTGGGTCAGAGATGGATGGGACTCACTCACATGTTACTAGACAAATGTGCAAATGGGATGGAAGTGATATTGATACCTAGGACTATGCCTTGCAAGTTCATTTGCTTCAAATCTCCAAGGTTACACTTCTCTTTTGCAACAATAAATAATTAAAAAGGGTTGAGAGAACATTCTCTTGCTTTCCAAAACAATTCTGGGCCAATGAAAACACGAGTCATGTTTCCACATGCTGAAGACTGCATTTAGGTTTATCTACTCCCCCTCTTATTCAATATAGGGGCCATCAAACTCTCTATTTCCCAAGGTCTTGAATATTTATAAGCCCTAACTTTGGGAATCACGAGCAAGCTTGAGGAATGGATGGAAGAAAAGAAAAAAATTAGGCGATGGTAGAAGCAATGGGGGCTAAAAGGCAATGGAAGAATGAAGTTGGAGTGAGGATGAGAATGAGAAAGAGTAAGAGAAAGACTGATGAAGAAATATGCTTAATTTGGAGGTAGAGAGATGGAATGAAGACTCATTTTTCCACCAATGTTTACTGCTATTAGTCTAAAGAGACATTGGGGAGTTAAGGCCAATCTGCCACTCTCTCTGCCCCTTGTTTCCTAATATGGTAGCTACTTAAGAGGAGATTTTTCTCTTAGGTAGCTTTGCACTTGAGCATCCGTCCATGTTCCTTCATAAAGGAGTTAGGCCTGCTTGGCTAGGTAAAATATAACAGCAAGGACCAACTCCAATATGGCAGAGAGAGGACTCAACAAGATGCCTGAGGGGCAGGACCCAGCAAGATGATGCATGCAAATCTCAGTGTAGTAATGACTCAGTAGAGACAGAGAAACCAAGGAGACTCCCTGCAGCACATATCCAAACCTAGACCCACCAATTGGACCAGGCCATGCCTCAGTGGGAGGAATCAAGACTCTATACATACTGGACTAGTATGGGCAGGATGGAAAGGAGACATAAGACTCCTGACCCATTCTTGTACAAGGAGTCTTTTTGGATGTTTCTTTCACTGTTCATATTGCTGTTTCTTTGTTATCAGATTTGGGGAAGGGAAGGGGAAAACAAAACGAAATGCTGAAAGAAGGACAAAGGATGACCCATTACAACAATAGTACTCACAAGACACCATGTTGGAAATCAACTTTATAACTTTCAGAGTCAGGGGTGAAGTGCAGGAGGGAAGAGATAGTGGGAGAACAACAAAGGAGTGGGTAACAATGTTCCACAATAAATGTACTCATTACCTTATTCATGTAACTGTCACCCCTCTGTACAGCATCTTTACAATAAAATAAAAACTTAGAAAAAGAATCACAGTGAACAGATTTTATGCTTTTAATACTTTTGATTCCATGATTCTGTACCTTTGCCACAAATTTTAAACTAGTTAATAATACTGGCTAAACATCAGCAGCTCTTGTCTGATGTCATAGCTACTTGGTAGGCTTGAACTTGAGGCCAGGATGCTGCTCCTGAGCTCTTTAGCTCAAGGTTAGTACTCAACTACTTCGAGCCACAGCTCAATTCCCACCTATTTGGTGGTTTACGGAAGAGAAAGTCTCATGCAATTTCCTACCAAGGCAAGATTCTATGAGCCATTAGACTCCAGTGACAGAATACTTATTTTGTTTTGCGTTTCCTTTTTGCCTGCATGCATGTTCCATTTACGGTAGCACCACTCACAATAAAGATAGGGCATCATTCAAGTGTCCATCATTGGACCAATAAAAACATAGTATATATACTCAGTTGTATGTTATTCAGCTTTAAGAAAACAAAAACAAAAACAAAAACATCCAAGTTTGGAGGTTCACACTGTAATCCTACCAATTCAGGAGGCTGAGATCTGAAGATCAAAGTTCAAAGTCAGCCTGGGAAGAAAAGTCCATGAGACTCTTTTCTATAACCTCCAGAAAACCAGAAACAGATCTGTGGTTCAAAATGGTAGAGTGCTAGCCTTGAACAAAAGAGTTAAGAGACAGTGCCCTAGACTATGTTCAAGCAAACAAAAAGAAAACAATTTCAACAATAAAGATTGCACAGTAGATCAGTAAGCTTCAAGATATAATGCAGGCACAGAAACACCAATATCAGACACACCCTTTCATATGTGAAGGCTAAGAAATGTGGCTTTAGAGCAGACAAGAGAACCAGATAGTCCTCCTCATGCTCATAGTCCTCCTTTGGTGAAGTGCAGAGTCTGTGCTGCCCAGAGGCTCCTGTGCCTTCTCTGGTTCTGCCTCTCCCCACTGAGCACAGGCTTCGTCACTGCACCTATACTGGCATTTGCACTGTTCCGCAGCAGCCCAGGACAACTAGGCCACTGCTATTCCTACTGCCTGGAATGCTCTTCCACAGACACCCAGCTATTCACTTCTCCATTCTTCACCTAACCTCCCTTGCCAAAGAGGTCTACTGTATGATACCCTGCTCAAAAATGCCACCTTGTGCAAGTATGCATGCACATACATGCATGAACACACACACACACACACACACACACACACACACACAGGGTATTCCCACCACTCATCCTACTTTCTGCCTTCTATCTTCCTTCTGATGTATTCTCTGTAGTACTTTTGTAGTCTGGGTACTGTCATTCTCCATGCTTGACTGTAAACTCACAAGGAGGGATATTTTTGTGCTGTTGCAGCAATGTATCAACCTTTAACATGATGTCTCTCACCCCGTGGTCACTCAGTAAATGTCCACAGAATGAAGGCCTTCCCATTCACTCACACACTTATTCAACAAGTGTCCTACCACACGTGGTCAAAGCACTTTCCCACTGCTTTCCCATGACTCATCTCCACAGCCCCTCTCACCTTTGCCTCTTTCTCTCCCTTCCTGTGTTTCCATGCCCTTTACCTGAAGCCTTATGCATGCATCTCGATCTCACACATGGAGATGGTGTGCACACACCAGCTCACCTGCTCCTCCTCTGGGAAGCCTTTCCATCCCACATTGGCTCCTCACTCTTCAGTTCTTCCAGGTCTTTCCTCCAGCTCTGATTCCGTATCCTGGCTGGCTAGAATCCTAGGTAATGGTCTGTGTGACATTCCAGCTAAGCTGTGGGAGCCATATTCTCTGACCCAACTTTTGGTCCTGTCCCCTTCACCTGCTGGGAAAAACACTTCAGCTGTTCGCAAAGGTTTAGGAGTGTTCTAGCACACATGTGCATTAGACTGTCAATTGAAAAGTCAAAAGTAGACCTGCATTTTGGAAAATGAGCTCATCTGGTCCCTTGAGACAAGACTGGCATGGAATCATAAAATCACTTGCCTCTTGCTTGGCACACAGCTCTGTCCACAGCCCCAAGGGGCCATGCTGCCCATCCCCCATGTCTCCATAAGGCAACCCAACACTGAAATCCCACCCAGTACAGCAACTATGAGGCACACTCTCTACTGCCCTAGGACTACAAGACACTAGCCTCTTAAGCGAAACCCACTGATATGAATTGAAGCCCACTCCCTTACTCTAAGCTGCAGCTGCAGCTCTCGAGGCAGCAAGGCCATGTCTCCTGGTAGTCTTTGTCTCACTGGGAAGAGACCATTTCTGACCCATCTTGCTCTGCATTGAGAGCTGAACTAGAAGGAAAAAAAGCACATTTTGCTTCCTAATTCCCTCTCGACATGCACATCATGTTGTGTTTGCAGAAGGCTGATTTCCAGAGGAATTCCTGAGTAGCCATCTGCTTGTGTGCTTCTGAGACATCTTGGTAAAGAGAGAAGTAAGCTGCTAATCCATCATGCAAAGGGAGTTGCTTGCTCTTTCACTAGGAAATGGGGGGTACATATTCTTGAGTGTACATATGTTCTGACATTCTAAGGCTGTTGATACACTTGCACTAAAGATATTCTTTTCTCCCTGTGCATTCTGCACACCAGACTAACAACACCTCCCTTCTACACCCATTTTTAACGTGTCACTGACATAGCTGTCCTTCAGATAAGCACAGTAACAACAGAGAAACCAACCTGTTCCTCACAAGATTAGCAAGTGAAGTGTACTGCCTGATGCTGGAGGATCTTCCCTGTAATCTTTACTATCTCAGAAGCTGACACCTGGATTGCAGTTACAGCCAATCTGGAAAGACTCCATCTTGAATTAATTAGAAAAATGCAGACCTGGAGGTGTGACTCAAGTGGTAGAACACCAGGCATGAACATGCAAACTCAAAGAGAGGAGAAAGAAAAAGGAAGACACAGAGACACAGAGACACAGAGAAAGGAGAGATAGAGAAATTGACAGAGTTAGAGACAGATTCAAGAACAGGAAGAGAGAGAGTTAATGGAAGACAGATGAAAAGAAGATGAAGCAAAGGAAAGTAGACTAGGAGACAGTATGGGGTAGAGGAAGAGGAGGGAAGAGAGATGGTATATGGGCAGAAAGATGGGAAAAGGTGAAAGAGAAAAGTGAAGGAAAAGGAAACAGAAAGAGAATAAGAAAAAAGCACTGAGATGAAGCCTTCGTACCAGCACACACTCTCACAAATATGTACACACAACAAAAAGGAAAAAAAATAAAAGGCATAAAAACACCATGGAAGTTAACAGTACTTCCCTCCTTACCCACCCTCTTCTCTGAACACTGGACCATGAGGAGTTCAGGATTCCTCAGCTCCCTTCATGACCTTCCTCCTCTCAGTTCTCATTCAGCATCAGTATCAACCCTATCATTCACCAGGTGCCTATACTTTACCCTCTTTAGTCCTCATTGCTTCTCTCACCAGAATCCCACCTCATTCTTTGAGGGGAGATCTCTTCCCAAATAACCCTAAACTGCACCACTTGTCCACCAGGAGACCCAGCCCCCCTCTTGCTACAAATCTCATCTGTCTGCTCTGTAGCCTCAGCTTCCTGACCCCAATGCACACAGAGCAAAGTTCAGCTAACCCCAACTCCTCCCCATCACACACTTATCACCCAAGACAGCATCAGACCTCTGTGTGGAAATCTAATGGTCCTGGATGAACCAACACAAATAACCCAATGGTAGAGGGTCACATCCATGCTTCCTGAATCTCCACTCAGATCTAGAGGTAGTCATCCCAGGCAGGGTCCATCCTCAGACAAAGTCCACAGAGGCCTGGTCCATCCACAGGCACCACTATACCTCCATGTTCTCTCTGGTCTCTTGCTCCTTCAGATGTTTCTCCATCTCTCACTGAAAGGAAGAGAAAATATTTTAATTCCTCTGCATCATATTTGAAACTCAGCACTCACAGCCCTATGTTTACCTGGGGAGAAAAATTGGGCTAACAGAGGAAGTTGTAATAATGACTTCAGGGTGTATGTATTACGGTCTTTCAAATATATGCTTTATCTTTTACCACTGTGAGCAAATAAATGTGAAATCACGTCCTCCTGGATGATGGCTTTATGTTGGGATAACAATGAGTCGAGGATTATAGAGAAAATGCACACACACGAAACGGCATTGAAATGGAGGAAAGTGGGGCAGACCCCATTGACATGATACATGGAGACAGTTCCCTCTTATTTCCCAGTGAAGACTTGTCCTTATGCTCCAACCCAGCGAGTGTAACTAGTGTGCTCAGGAGTTGGACCCAGTCATCTAAAGACCACTGAAGGAGAAGCAGAGTCCAGGATGCCTTCTGACTATCAGATCTATGGGCTTCAGCTCAAACATAAATAAAACAAATAACTATATAAGCAGATAGGAAACATATATGGAAGGTAAGATGATTACCTGCTGTAGCATTTGGGACAAAAATACCTGAAAGGACAAAGGTGAAGGGCTGTCAGTGTAGTATATAATCAGGCTGCAACCCCCACCACCCCTGAAGGTAAAGACAGCTTGAGGCCACCTTTCCACTTAGCTTTCAGCCAGCTCAGTGTCAGATGTGTTTTGACCCAAATCCCAGCTGTAGAATCCCGTAGCACCAGGCACTCGGCCTGGCTGTGATACACGGAGGACTCTGCCAGGCCTGCTGGGCACACAGAAGCTCACAGTGCTAGTCATGCCTCCTGAAATGAGTGAACTAGTGTGTAAGGGACTGGTAAATGGTCCAAGAATCCAATCTCTGTGAGAGCTTGGGGGACTCTACTACTCTTCCATAAGACCTAGAGGACCATTACCGAACACTAGGCACATGGGAGAACGCTGCTACAGCTACCATGGCAGCCATGTGGGAAACACAAGGATATTGGCCAGTGAGAGAAACAGAGAGACAGAGACAGACAGGGTTGATCAGGCAGGTTTGAATCACTTGGCAAATTTTACAGACATGACAAAATATAGTGAAACCAAAAAGATAATTAGGAGTGAATCCAAAAATATTGTCCCTATTAAAACTGATTTTTTAAAACGGTCTTACTGTAGACCAGGCTTGCCTTGAACTCAAGACCCTTCTGCATTAGCCTTCTAACTGCTGGGATTACAGTCCATCTTTAAAAGATCATCTGTGGGCTGGGAAGGTGGCTCAGTGGTAGAGCACTTGCCTTGCATGCTCGAGGCACTGGGTTCGATTCCTCAGCACCACATAAGCAAAAAGAAAAAAGCCGGAAGTGGCGCTGTGGCTTAAGTGGTAGAGCACTAGCCTTGAGCTGAAGAGCTGAGGGACAGCTCCCAGGCCCAGAGTTCAGGCCCCATGACCGGACCCAAAAAAAAAAAAAAAAAAAAAAAAAAAGATCATCTCCCAACCTGAAGCTACCCAGGAGTACACCAAGGGTTACACCTCTTAGAATAAAACATGCTCTGGCTAGCCTTGAACTGAAGAGCTGAGGGACAGCACCCAGGCCCAGAGTTCAGGCCCCACGACTGGACCACCCAAAAAATAATAACAAATAAAATAAAAATAAAATATGCTCGTAATAGGAAATTACTAAGGATTTCGTAGTTCTGGGTAGATGCTATTAAAACTCAGGAAATTACTAAGGTCTTACTAGCACTGATTGAAGAACCAGGGTCAATGACCAAATAGTAGAACAAAAGATACTCCTACCACCCCCTTACTCAGGAAGGCATGAGAGTTTTTGGATTTCTATGTCGGAAACCACGGGGAAAAGGTCAGATATATTATTTTACAACATCACAGGCAATCACAGGAGATTGTTTACAAATAGAATGAATGACTCAGTAAGTATTCCTATCAAGGGTAATAATAACTAATGGGTTCCTTAGCAGTTACAAATATGGAAAAGGAAAAAAAACTGAAAGAACTCGTTGAGGTGAGACAGCAGTTGGAGGCATCAGTGTGAACTCATGACTGCGAATATATATATATATATATATATATATATATATATATATATATATATATATATATATCCATCTATGTATGTACATACATTGGTACACAAATATCTAATCAGAAGTTGAGAAATTCAGGAGGCTAAGAGCTTGGACACTACAGTTTGAGACCAGTCTAGGCAGGAAAGTTTATTAGATTTCACCTCCAAAATAACCAGCAAAAAGCAGGGCTTAAAGGGGGGGCTCAATTAGTTGGACACTAGCCAAGCAAGAAAGAGGCTCTGAGTTTACATTTCTGTACTACTAAAGGAAATTAATATAAATTTAAGTGTGTGTATGTGTAAATATACATATATGGAGTTGTATGTACTAATGCACACCCATATACATGCATATATATTTTATATATGCGTTACATGTAGTCTCCAGTTCTCTTCACCAAAAGGGTCTAGAAACAGTCATGTCTCAAAAGCAAAGAACACACCTAATTCTCAGATGTTGGTTTCTAAATGTCATTCAGCTACAGCTCCTAGGATAATAGTTGATTCAAAAGCCAGAGGATGGAAGGAACTAAAAAAAGGATCTATGTTAATAAATCTATGAGTGAACAACAAAAGCACTAAGGAGAGCTTAGGGGTAGAGTGCTTGCCTAGCATGCATGACAACCTTGGTTCGATTCTTCAGTGCCACATAATGAGAAAAAGCTGGAAGTAGCACTGTGCTCAAGAGGTAAAGTGCTAGCCGTAAGCAAAAGAAGCTCAGGGACTGTGCCCAGGTGCTGAGTTCAAGCCCCAGGACTGGCAAGCACTAATAAAAGTCTGTTAGAAGGGGCTCCCACTGGCCAAGTCTGGAACCATTTGCACATCAAACCATGACAGGAGTGGAATTACAACCCAATGAATACAACAGGAATCCCTTAGCCAATTCAGACATGAATAAATATGTAAATACATAAGTAAACTGTCAGTAGTGTGAGGAATGGGATATTTCCACAGCCTCATGTGTTTCCCCACACATCACTCAGTCACAAAGTGAGAGGAGAATTTTACAGTAGATAAACTGGCAAATTTGGTCATCCTCAAGTGATCTAAATTACCTGGTGGGATGCAGTGGGAGGCACACAGTGTCACAGTACTGCCTCTTTACACTAAAAGTTAAAAAAAAAGTTAAGTTCAAAAGGCAATACTGACACACACACACACACACACACACACACACACAAAACCCTGGTGCACATATACAAAATAAACATAGATATGGTAGAATAACCACTGAGACAGTGCTCAGGCCATGAGTTCCACTCCCAGGATGAAGAAGAAGAAAGAAGAAGAAAGAAGAAAGAAAAAAGAAGAAGGAAGAAGAAGAAGAAGACGCAGCAGCAGAAGAGGAGGAGAAGGAGGAGGAAGAAGAGAAGAAGAGGAAGAAGAGGAAGGGGAAGAAGAGGAAGAGGAAGAAGAGCAAGAAGAGGAAGAAGAAGGAGGAGGAGGAGGAGAAGAAGAGGAGGAAGAAAAGGGAGGAGGAGGAAGAAGACAAAGAGGAAAAGAGGAGGAAGAGGGGGCGGAGGAAGAGGAAGAAGAGGAAGAGGAGGAAGAAGAAAGAGGAGAAGAAGAAGAAGAAGAAGAAGAAGAAGAAGAAGAAGAAGAAGAAGAAGAAGAAGAAGAAGAAGAAGAAGAAGAAGAAGAAGAAGGAGGAGGAGGAGGAGAAGGAGAAGAAGAAGAAGGAGGAAGAGGAGGGAGGAGGAAGAGGAGGAGAAGGAGGAGAAGGAGGAGGTGTTGGAGGAGGAGGAGGAGGAGGAGGAGGAGGAGGAGGAGGAGGAGGAGGAGAAGGAGAAGAAGAAGAAGAAGAAGAAGAAGAAGAAGAAGAAGAAGAAGAAGAAGAAGAAGAAGAAGAAGAAGAAGAAGAAGAAGAAGAAGAAGAGGAAGAAGAGCAGGAGGAGGAGGAAGAAGAGGAGAGGAAGAGGAAGAAGAAGAGGATGAGGAAGAAGAGCAGGAATAGGAAGAAGAGGAGGAGGAAGAGGAACAAAAAGAAGAAGAGGTGGAAGAAGAAGAAGGAGAAGAAGAAGGAGAAGAAGGGGAAGAAGAAGGAGAAGAAGAAGGAGAAGGAGAAGGAGGAGGAGAAGAAGAAAGAAGAAGAAGAAGAAGAAGAAGAAGAAGAAGAAGAAGAAGAAGAAGAAGAAGAAGAAGAAGAAGAAGAAGAAGAAGAAGAAGAAGAAGAAGAAGAAGAAGTAGTAGTAGTAGTGGAGGAGGAGGAGGAGGTAGTAGCATAGCAAAGCAGCCTGTACCATTCATTCTGAAAGAAATGCTTTTGGGAAAGTGCGTTTTCTACTAAAGCATAATAATCCTTTATTTACTAATTCTAGTTTGTTTTTTAATAATCGCAGTGGAAATATTCACTATGCTGATTAACTTACCCAAATACTCACAAGTCCAAGCTTTCTAACTTCAATTAAAATTTTACTGAATGAATCTTCTAAAAACAGGATTGCTTTGACTTTCATATTCTTCCTTCTTTTTCTTTTCACATTCATTAATCTGTAGAATATAATAAGTTCAACATTAGTGAACATCCAAATTTAATGTAACAATTCTAGCCTGGAGCTAAGTTTGTGGATCATGTCTATAATCATAGCTACTCAAGACACTGAGATCTGAGGATCACAACTCAAAGCCAGCCTGAGTAGGAAAGTCCTTGAGACTTTTTATCTCCCATTAATAACCAAAAAGTCAGACATAAAGCTGTGGCTCAAGTGGTAGAGTCCCTTGAGTGAAAAAGCTAGGGGACAGTCCCCAGACCCTGCATTCAAGTACAACTACAAGTAGGAGGGAAAAAAAAAAAAGCATGGTGCCAGTGGCTCACACTTGTCATCCTAGCTACTCAGGCAGATGATATCTGGAGGTCACGGTTCAAACCAGGCTAGCCAAGAAAGTCCAGGAGACTCTTATCTCCAATTAACCACTCAAAAACCAGAAGTGGTGCTATGGCTCAAATGGTAGAGTGCTAGCTATGGGAACATAGAAGCTCAGGGACAGTACCCAGGATCTGAGTTCAAGCCCTGCAATTGACAAGGGGACAAAAAAGACATTTCTGATTGGACACAGTAGCTCATACATATAATCACTCCTAACTAGGGAAGAAGCAGAGTTCTGAAGAATTGTGGTTCAAGGCCAACCCAGGCTAAAAATTCACCTAACAAACGCAGTAAAAGAAAACGACTTAGCATGAAATAAATAATAATTTAGGACATAAAAACAATCTAATCTTATGAATTAAAGAATCAAGTCTGAGATAACAGACAACTCATCAGCATTTGAAAAGTCAGAACTGACATCCTTTCTTTCAGATATATCATATTTCACCTAAAACAAAGTCCATTTTATTACCTTCTTTGAATATAAATGTTTATTACATTTAGGGGACTACTATGGAAGAGGTGATATTGATCAAGATGCATAGTACTTACAAACTGATGTGTTAAATTGAATCTCCTTTGTACAACTGCTTAACTATAGAAAAAATAGAATTTAAAAATGCCTATCACAGCATTATTCATATCAACAAAAAAAACGACAGCTAACAACTGGATACGATAAAAATGATGCATCATCAGCAATGAACAGGGAAAAAGTGGTGATTCCGTCACAGCCTAAATTTTAAAAGACATTATTCTGAGCAAAGGAATCGGACCAAGAACATTTCCTTACGCAATTCTTTTAAGATATGATTTCCTCATAGTCTAACCATAAACACTGTCTTTGGTGAATAAAGACTAAAAAGATAGCTGTAAACAAACCGATGTAAACATGACCCGATGTCATCCCAAGCTCTGAACTTGCAGAGGCCTCACAGCTTTGCTTCCTCTGGAAGCTTCACCCAGCACATGGCTGAAGGACCGGTCCCTGCAGCACCTGCTGACCTGCTTCTCTGCAGGCGCACTCACAGGCCAAAAGGTCACCGGGCCCAGACTGCGGGGCCTGCCAAAAAATCACCCTTCCCGCCCCTCCCAACGCCCTTCCAAGCGCACCCAGGCCCAGCCCGGCCGCTCAATCCCCCAGGTCTGGGGCTTTTCCTGCGCAAGCCTTGGGAATCCAGGCTCTCCACCTTCTCCCCGGGTGGGACAGGAACTCCGGATCCTCCTCCTCTTCTTCAGGAGTCCCAGGATTACAGGTGGGGCCAGGCCGCAGCGAGCAGACAGCCTGGTATGTTCTGCTTTCTGCCGGCCCGGCCCACGTGCCGCCCACATACCCCTTGGCCCATGCGCAGGGTCAGATCCAAAGCATTGGAAATTCCTGCGCAGAAAAAGCTCACTATGGTAGGTGGGGGCGGGACAGGAAGGGGAATCCAGGGAGAGATGCTATGACTATGATGTAAGGTGGGGATGTGTCCCCGTGAAGCCCCGCCCCTAGCTTTCTTTCTCTGGCCCTGGTGCTGGGGTGAGGGTGGGGGCAAACTCTGGAGTGAGCTGTGATGTGAGGCATGGGGGGGGGTCATGTCCTAGTGAGTGCTGGCCCACTCTCCCTGCTGAGAGCTCCCGTGCCCCTCCCACCCGACACACCCCTCCCACCTACCTGGCCTGGGGGAGCTTCTTCCTGGAGTTGGAAGGTAGCATCTTGCTAGCCTTCCTGGCTGCTCTCCTCCCCCTCCAATCCTGGTGCCTCTGGCCTCAGCTAGATGGCCTGTCCCCCAAATACTAATATTGATCTGATAACAAGGATACTTTTTCTTTTTTGGACAGGACTGGGATTTGAACTAAGGGCCTTGCACTTATTTGCCTACAAGTTGAGCCATGTACCCAGTCTCTTTTGCTTTAGTTATTTTTCAGGAAGACCTTATGGCTGGCCTGTGCCATGATAATTCTACTAATGCTTTTCTCAAAGATGGGAGGTTTTTTGTTTATATGGGGTCTTGCTAGTTTCTTTTAAAAATTATTTTTATTTTTATTTTTTGGCAAGATTGACCTTGAATCATGCATATCCTCCTGATCTCCATCTACTACTATTGTATTGCAGGCATGAGCCACCACATGCACTTAAAAAAAAAAAAAAAAGAAAGTTTGGCTTAAAAATATTTTTATTGTAAAGATACTGTATAGAGGGGTTTACACTAAGGTAATGATTACATTTTCTATGGAGCATTTTTACCCCCTCATTTATTTTTCTCCTACCCCACTTCTTTCCTCCCCACCACCCAAGTTGTAAATTTCATTTTCAATATAGTGTCTTATATATATTTATCCTTATTTCAGCATTTTGTTATTTCCCTACCCCACTCCAAATTAGAAAAATGTATATACAAGATGCAGGACACCGGAATCAAATGCAGTGAAAAATGGGGTTATACTGTGGGGGAAGAACATACAAATGAAACAAAAAAAATCATGTAGTCTATTATAATTACATTAAAAACAACAACAAAGATAAAACCTTTTGTTTCTTTCTCTTTCGCTTAGAATCATCTTATATGGTTATATGTATAGTTTTTTACCTTTTCTGCTTGTCCTAGACATACACTAGTTATTGCAAATAAGGGAAACAATGGGACCTATGTTTCTTTAGGCCTGGCTTACTTCACTTAATATTCTTTCCAAGTCTTTCCATTCCTAACCAATGGGGTAATGTCATTCTTTCTGACAGAGGCAAAGAATTCCATTGTATATCTATACCACCACATCTTCTTGATCCATTCATCTATTGATGGGCATCTGGGTTGGTTCCATATTTAGTTATAGTGAATAATGCTGCAATAAACAGAGTTGTGCTAGTAGACTTACTATGGCCTTGTTTGTTCTCTTTTGGGAAAATGCCTAAAAGTGGGATTGTTGGGCCACAGGGGAGCTCTATGTGAAGTCTTTTGAGGAACTTCCATACTGCTTTCCAAAGTGGTTGAACAAGTTTACACTCCCACCAACAATGCAGTAGGGTTCCCTTCTAGCCACATCCCCTCGAGCATCTGTTATTAGATTTCTTGATAATAGCCATTCTAACTGGGGTAAGGTGGAATCTCAATGTTGTAATGATTTGCATTTCTTTTATAGCTAGAGAAGTTGAATATTTCTTCATGTGTCTATTGGCCTTTTTATTTTCTCTTCAGATACTTTTTAAGTCTTATAAGATTTCTTCAGGTCTGGAGAAGTGTGGCTTTCTGCACTGTTTACTAGTTTGTTTTGTTTGTTTGTTTCTTTTTTTGGTCAGTCCTGGGGCTTGAACTCTGGGCCTGGGTTGCTGTCCTTGAGCCTTTTAGCTCAAGGCTAGTACTCTACCACTTGAGCCACAGTACCACTTCTGGCTTTTTCTGAGTAGTTTATTGGAGATAATAGTTTCACAGACTTTCCTGCCCAGGCTGCTTTTCAACTTCAATCCAAGGATCTGAGCCCCCTGACTAGCTAGGGTAACATGCCTGAGCCACTGGCACCTGGCTTTGGATTTTACTATTTTATGTTTGAGTCTCATTACCTGTCTGTAATGCACTGGAATGAGTGATTTTTTTTTTCTGTTCCTGGTGCTTGAACTCTTGGGCCTTGGCCCAGTACCCAAGGTTATTTTGCTCAAGAGTAGCACTCTAACACATGAGCCACAGTACCACTTCTGGATTTTTTCTGTGTAGTTAATTGGAGATAAGAGTTTCACAGACTTTCCTGCCTGGGCTGGCTTTAAACCACCATCCTAAGATCTAGGTCTATTGAATAGCCAGGATTGCAAGTGTACTAAGGCCCTGGCGCCCAGCTGAATCTCCCTATTTTAAGCCTCATATTGTAGCTTTGACAGTAGGTATATGCCCCAAGAGCCAACATCTCCCAATTTTCTGCCAATGCTGGCCTGGAACCCTGATCTTGACAATCTGAGCCTCCCAAGTAGCTAGGATTATAGGTGTGAGCTACCAGTGCCTTAGATTCAAGGTCTGATATAACTGTTTAGAGTCCTGCTTGTCTTCTTACATAGGACAGTATTTCAGTAACAACTATCCTTTTCTCCCACTTCTGCACAATAAAGGAGGGATTGCAATAAAACTCAAGTGTGTTTTCCCCCTCTCACTGAGGAGGTTGAAACCAACTGCTTTTTCATGGTGTTGGCAAACTTGTATATTTACCATAAGGTGAGACTTCTGATAGAATGCCTGGAAAGGAAAATACCACCTCTAGGAAATTTTCAGGGATGTTCCAGTGGCAGATTAGGCTGTGATCAGATTCTAGAAAATTGAGATTCAATCTCAAAGTTTCTATCACCAAGTCAAATGATATTTTCATTCATTCAGTACAGTGTTTAGGATAACCAAATTGCTAGATATTTTCTCAAGAAATAGCAAAGCCACTTAGACTCAAAGCTTTTACTTTCTAGCAAATAACTACATGAAAGGGGATGCTAGTGAATGGGAATGCTAGCTAGTGCTTTGAAAAATTGAGAGAGTACCTAATAATTTGATTTAGATGACTTTGGAGAAGGTGCAAAGAGGAATATAGGAATGTTGCACAAGAGATAGAGGAATGTGGAATGTTGAATGGAAGTATGACAGAAAAGCACTTCTGTGTTGCAGTTCATGTGCAGGAGGTCAGGATTGAATGAAAAGTTCACCTCTAGCTGGGTTCTGGTGGCTCACATCTGAAATCCTAGCTACTCAGGAGGATGAGCTCTGAGGACCTGGTTCAAAGCCAGCCCTGGCAGGAAAGTGAGACAGGTCTAATTAACCATCAGAAAACCAAGTGACACTGTGGCTCTAAGTAGTGGAGTTCTAGCCTTGTGTGAACAGTCTTAGAGAAATTCAAGAACAGGAAGAAAGAGAAAGGTAATGGAAGGGAGAGAGGAGAGGAAGATGAGGGGAAGAGGAAGTAGAGGAGGAGAAGGTATAGGTTAGAAGAAGAGGGAAGAGAGATGATGGGGGAAAGGAGGAAAAAAGGGTGAGAGTGAAGTGAACGAAACAGAGAATAAGAAAAAATGCCCAGACCTCAAGCCCCAGCTCTAGCACACACTCACATACACACACTCAACTAAAGAAAAAGGGAAAAATCTGATAAATAGTGATATCAATAGTACTTCCCTCCCATCCCTCCTCTTCACTTAACACTGGCCCCAACTCGAACACTCCATGGAATTCAGGATTCTTCAGCTCCCTTCATTTCTACTGTCATTTCTCCTTTAGTATTACTGTGTACCCTGTCATTCACCATGTACCCATCTTTGCCATCTTGTGACTCTCATTGCTTCTCTCACTAGAATCCCATCCATTCTTTGAGGGAATCACTGCTACTCAAATATCCCTGAGCTGGATCAATGAAGCCCCAGCCTTCCTCCTGCTGAAAATCTCATCAGTCTGCTCTGCAGGCTCAGCCTCCTATTCCCAGTGCATATGTAGCAAAGGCCAAGTCTGCCCAACTCCTCCCCATCACATGCTTGTCACGTAAAGGCAGAATCAGCCCTCCGCATAGCCTCTCTGTGCAAAGCTAATGTCCTGGCTGAAGCAACACAAATATGGCAGTGGTGAAGGCTCATATCTAATCTTCCTGAATTTCTGTTGATATGGGAATGCAGTTATCCCAGGCAGGATATGTCTACAGGCATAGTCCATCCAGGCCCCATCAATCCACAAGTACCACTATATCTCCATGGCTTCTCAGGTCTCCTGTTCCATCATATATTTCACCAGGTTTAGCTGAACCAAAGGGAGTATATTTTAATATATACACTTTGTGATTCCAAAAATGGACTCTTGGTGTTCAGAATGATTGACTATTGAACATCAGCTCCCTCATCAGCACGCTGGTTCTCCCAGCAGAAAAATTAGGGTCTATTCTTCCATGAGGCCAATAGTCTTTCCCTGTGAACTGCGAAGGTAAAGCACCATGCACAAACCCTGGTGCTCTTGGGAAGGGGTGTCAGCTGGTGACCTCTCTGGGGACTCACTGGCTCTCTACCAGGATAAGCTAACACTCAGTGCTGACCCTCTTGTACAGTGCATATGTCCCTCCCTCTCTCCCTATCAATTTGTATACCAGCCCACCACCCCCTTTCTCCCACAACCATTTATAAGGTGTCCCTCACACAGCTGTGCCTCACATATAAGTACACAAATCCCTTTCATAACAACACAGAAACCAAAGTATGCCACAGCAGACTAACAAAGTCAAATTCACTTCCTGATGCTGGAGGCTCTTCCTGTCATCCTAACTATCCCAGCAGCCTTTACGGGAACTCGAACACTCACTCCATCTTCACTTAACTAGAAAAATGCAGGCCTGGAGCTATCATGTAGTGGTAGTGTAATAAAAAGCAGTTCCAAAGGCATCTGCCTCCCCCTACATGATGAACTCATTGTTCCCCTGTGCCTAGCTGTAGCAGGAGGTAGGGGGGTGGGGTCAAGAAGGGATGGGACAGTGAGCTTCGTGGGGCCAGGGCATGAGTGGAGGTTGAAACTGTTAGAGCTGTTGGAGTGGGGGAGGGGCCCAGGCTATATATAGTCTGTCTGTGCTGAGGAGCAGGGGCTGGGGAGAGACAGACAGCAAGAGGCTCCTATCAGAACAGAGCAGATCAGGGCTGGCCTGTGAAGAGGCCTGTGGCCTGTGGACAGGACACTGCAGAGGCAGATACAGGAGGAGGAAGGAATAAAAAGGAAAAGCTTTCCCCTTTGGAGCTTTGCAGACTGACTATTTGGAGGTTTGCAAGTCTGGAGGTGTGATTCAAGTGATAGTTAACCAGCCATGACCATGCAAGCTGAAAAAGAGAAAGTGTGAGAGAGGGAGGGGAAACCAGAGAGAGTCAGAGTCAGATTCAAGAGCAGGAAGAGAAGGAGAGTGAAAGTGTGCATGAAAGGAACAAGAAGTGGGATAGGGGAAGCAGAATAGGCAAAGTTATGGGGAGAAAGAAAACAAGGGAAGAGAGATGGTAGAGGAGGGAATGTGGGGAAAGGGAAGAGAGGAAGGAGAAAGAAAAGGAAAAAGAATAAGAAAAAATGACTGAGGTCAATCCCCCCAGTACCAGCACAAGGATACACACAAGAACAAAAAGGGAAAAAAGGCATGGAGGCATCATGGAAATCAACTGTACTTCCTTCCACCCACCCTCTTCACTGAACACTGGTCCATGTGGAATTCAGGAGTCCTCAGCTCCCTTCATAACCTGGCTCCTGTCATTTCTCCTTTAGATTTAGTGTGCATCCTGTCATTTACCAGGTACCCATCTTTGTCTTCTTGTGGCCCTCAGTGCTTTTCTCACCAGAATCACATCTCATTCTGTTTGCTGAGCTCTGCACCCCAAATAGCTCTGACCTGGACTCCTCATCCACCAGGAGCCCCAAGCCCATCTCTTGCTGCAAATCTCAAGTCTTCTCTGCAGGCCTAGCCTCCTGATTCCAGTGTACACATAATAAAGGCCTACCTCCTCCATTCCACACTTGTCACCAAAGGCAGCATCAGCCCTCAACAACTGCCTCTGTGTGCAGACCTAATGTCCCTGGCTGAATCAACACTAATAACCCAGAGGTGGAGGATCACATCCAATCTTACCCAACTTCTGCTCATGTCCAGATGCAGTCATCCCAGGCAGGGTCCATCCTATGTCTTCATACTTTCTTAGGTTTCTTGCTACTTCACAGATTTCTCCACCTCTAGCTGAGAGGAAGGAAAACTATTTTAATTCATACATTTCTGTGATTCAAAAATGAGCTCTGGATGTTCAGAATGCTGCTCCCCAGCACTCTGATACCCCAAGAACAAAAACAGGACTCTGCTATTCTTCCATGAGGCTTAGAGTCTTCTCATGGGAACTGAAGGGGAGAGGAAGCACCATGCCCAATGTCTGGGGAAAGGGATGTTACCTGGGAGACTCTGGGAACTCACAGAATCTCTACCCAGATAGGACATCACTCAGTGTTCACAACCTTCAATTGTGCACGTCCTTCTCATCCTGTGTATTCGGCACAGCAGCCCACCACACCTTTCCTTCACCAACCATTTTCAAGGTGTCCCTCACACCCCTCAGATAACTACACAAATCACTTTTGTCACATCAGAGAAGCCATCCTGTGCTATGCCAGTATAACAAGATCAAAGTGTTGCTGATGGTGGTGGATCATGCCTGTAATCCTAACTCCTCCAGAAGCTAACACCTAGAGATCACAGTTAAAGCCAACCTGAGCAGACTTCATTTTAAATTAACTAGAAAAATCTTGGCTTGGAGGTGTGACTCAAGTGGTACAGCACCGGTTATGAACATGCAAACTCAAAGAGAAAGATCTAGAGAGGCAGGAGAGAAAAAGACAGATTCATGAGGACAGAGGAAGGTAGAAGGGAAGAGAAGAGAAAGAGAAGAGGAACGAGAAGAGGAAAAGTAGAAGAGGGAAAGCAGAGACTGGTCTGGAGGGAAGTTAGCTGGAAAAGGGGGGAACAGAAATGGGGAGAAAGAAGAGCTTTGACACAGAGAGAAAATCACTCAGTTCAAGTGCTGGGACCAGCACACACTCACAAATATATACCCACAATAAACAAAAAGAAAAAAAGGAAAGGACTGAGAAAATATGGAAATTAATACTATTTCCCTTCCCACCCGCTCTCTTCAGTGGAATTCCATGTGGAATTCAGGAGTCCTTATCTTCCCCCTCTCAGCTCTCCTTCCACATCAGTGTCAACCTTGTCTATCAGGAAGGTGCCCATCCTTTGCCCTCTTTTGGTCCGCACTGCTTCTTTTCAATGGAATACAATCTCATCCTGTTAGCTGTGCTCTGTTCCCCAAATAACCCTGAGCTGGATCATTGATCCAACAGGAGTCATAGCCCACCTGCTGTTGCAAATCACATCAGTCTGCTTTGCAGGCTCAGCCTCCTGACCCCTGGGCACACATAGCAAAGATCAGGTGTGCCCAACCCTTCCCCATTACATACTTGTCAGCCGAAGCAGCATCAGACCAAAGCACTTGCTATGTGGAAATCTAATGCCCCTGGCGAAGCGAACATAAATAATCCAGTGATGGATCATATCCAAACATACCGAATTTCGGCTCATGTCCTAATGCAGTCATATCAAGCAGGGTAAATCCACAGGCACCAATATATCTCCATACTCTCTCATGTATCTTGCTGCTCTTTCCAAGGATTCTCCACCTGGAGCTGAAAGGAAGGGAAATGTTTTAATTCATATAGTTTGTGGAACTAAAAATGGGCTCTGGATGTTCAGAAGGGTCTAATATTTTAGACTCAGGTCTCCCAGTAGTCTTGATCCCCTAGGGGAACAAAATGTACTTTGCTATTTATCATGAGGCTTAGAGACTTCAGCAGAGAAAAGCCAGGAAAACAGAAGCACCATGTTGAAGCATGGTGCCCTGGAGTAGGGGAGACACCTGGGAGCCTCTGAGGGGACTCCTAGAATCTCAACTAAGATATCCCAACACTCAGTGCAGATACTCTTGAACAATATACATGCCTTGCCTCCCTGTCAATTCTACACACCATCCCACCATGCCCTTCCTTCAACAACCATTTGTAAATTGTCCCTCACAGAGCTGTCCCCCAGATAAGTACATAAATCCCTTTTTCCACATTAGAAAAACCAACCTGTGTCTCACCAGATGAACAATGTTAAAAGTCCTGCCAGGTATGGATGGCTCTAGTCTGAAATCCTAACTATTCCAGAACTTCACACCCAGAACAGTGCACTTAAAGCCAGCAAGAACAGACCATAGAAATGCAGGCTTGGAGGTTGGAATCAAGTGGTAGAGCACCTGTGATGCACATGCAAACTGAAAGAGAAAGACAGGAGACACAGAAGCAGAGGCAGAGAGACAGATACATTCAAATTTCTGCTCATGTGCAGACACAGTCATCCCAGGCCTGGTCCATCCACAAACACCACTATATCTCCATGCTTTTTCAGGTCTCTTGTTTCTTCACAGGTTTGTCCACCTCTACCTGAAAGGAAAGAAAATTAGCTTAATTCACACATTTTTCCAGTGTAATCAGGGACTCTGTTTGCTCAGAATGTTCTCAAATTTGAAACTCAGCTCCCTCAGCACTCTGATTCCCCTTAGAGAAATGTGGACTCCCAGGGCAGTTGCAATTGTAAGTAATCTGTATAGGAAAAAGGGTCTTTAAAATTTACTGTTTTTATTTTACTGTAAGTCTGAAATAAGAGATTTTTGGATGATGGCATTATGTTAGAATGGCAATTAGGTTTAGAGAGAACACACAAGAAACTGCATTAAAATGGAGGCAAGTTGGGGCAGAAAATACTGACATGGTGCATGGAGACAGGTCCCTCTCTTTTCCCAGTGAAGATGAGCCCTTGAGCTTCGACCCAGCCAGTGTAAATAGTTGTACACAGTCACCTAGAGACTGCCCAAGGAGAAGCGAGGCCAGGATGCCACCTTCCCCCCAGATCCCCCTGCTCCTATACCAAGAAGCCCGAGGGCCACACTTTAAACCTAAGTAAACAAACTAGGCAAGTAAGTAGGAAAACATGCAACATATCTGGAAGGTGAGATGATGACCTGCTGCAGCATTTGGGACAAAAACACCTTAGTGTTCAGGGGACAAATGGGAAGTTACTTAATAAAGTGACATTACTTGAAAGTAAGGGATCGAGATGGATCCACCAAGCTCAGAAGGTACAGACAGCTTGAGGCCACCTTTCAGCTTACTTTTCAACATTTAAAAGTCAGCTCCCTGTCAGCTCTCCTCTCACTGGAAGGAATGCTAGCTGGGGAATCCCCTAGCACTTGTCACTCAGCCTGGCTATGCTGGACTTAGACCTCTGCTAGGGATACTGGGCACACAGCAGTGTGAACATTCTGCATGACTCCCTCCCCTCCTGCAGTTCTTCAATTCCACACCTCTCTGCTTTTCCACACCTTAGTGCTGTGGCTGAGTTCTGCACCTCTTTCTCTGGAACAGCTTTGTTCTTAAGCTGTGGACATTACTTTGGGGGCCTTCAAACAGTAGCAGAGTTTGTGAAAAATGGTGACTATCCTGTGAGCCACGCTCTTCCAGCCCCATCACTTATTCCAGCTGGAGGCTATGGCCTCCCCCTGTGCCTGTCCAGAGGGAAGGGCATTTTCCACCAAGTGCCAACTCTCTAGTCTGCTCAGCCAGCTAAAAGAATCCTGGCCCCAGGTTAAGCTAGTACTGGAGCTGTGTGGGGAGCAGAGGGGAAGGACAGGCAGACTGGCACTTTGGCCTCTCTTCAGGCAACTGTTTGTCATCATCTTGCAATTGAATTTCTGAGGACAAACTGAATGTGTTAAGTTGTGCAGCTAAGCTGACTCTCCTTCATGGAGAGAGGGCTGGTGGAAAGTTCCTGAGGAGTTGAGGTACAGTGGAATAGCCAAAGGCATCATTTTCCACTCCACACTTCTGGCACTCCCTTTTGAGTTTTCTTGGATGACCAGATAGGTACCCATGGCTTCATTGAACGCTCTGTCCTGGATTGCCTTTTCAATGTCAGCAATGTTGTAACCCATGTCCCATAGGACTGTGACACTAATGGGGTCCAGCTTTCTGGGCAGTGGCTCATCAAGAAGCAGGCCAAACCCCACACCTACAGCCAGCCATGGGTTTCTGATTGACATCCACAGTCAGCAGTTTGGAAAGGAGATAATGTCTCTTTGCAGATAGATAAAGGAGAGCTGTGTACCTGGCCTCAAGGATGTGTACCCATGTCTGCCATCTTCCTCCCCTCAAACAGCAACTTTCCTGTTGTCCTCACATACAGAAGCATACCTAGGATCCAAATGTCCTCTTTATAGGCATCATACATTTTGTATAGGAACATTTCTAGAAGTCTGAATATCAAGGCTCCACAAAACCCCTTTAGCAATTGCCCCAGCAACACCCTGATGCTCAGCCCCAAATTACTGACTTTGGCATTGCATTTGCCATCCACAGGATGTTCCTGTGTGTGAATCTATTCTTGTGAGTGTAGTGCACAGCACTCACCATCTCCTTGAACAGCCTCCTGGCTTCAAGATGGTGACAGGAGGATTTGCCAGTCCACCCTGTCCTATACTGGCTGTTGTTACACATTTTGTCATGACTCAATTTCAAGGCCTTTTGAGTCAGGGTAGGGTGGAGATACTGCCTCTTGTCTCCTGAAGTGTTAGTCATTTGGTTTGGACTTTAAATGACATCAAGCTGAAATTATTTACATTGTTTCAAAACCAAACAAATTGATGTTCACATGTTTTTTGGTCATGTGTGGGACTTGAACTCAGGGCCTGGGCAGTATCCTTGAGCTCTAATGCTCAACCACTTTGAGCCACACTGTCACTTACAGTTTCCGGGGTTAACTGAAGATAAGTGTCTCATGGGCTTTCTACTCAGGGTGGCTTTGAACCTAGAACCTCATGTCTCAGTCCCATAAGGAACTAGCATTACAGATGTGAGCCACCAGTACCTGGCACAAATAGGATTTTAAAAAGATGCCAAGTTTTAACCTTAGAAAAGACCATGAGGTCTGAAGGGCTGAGACCTTATCACGACTTCTGCTTGGTAGTTCAAGTTCCTGTCTGCCATTGCTCTGTGAAGGACTCTATGTGTTTCTGAGTTAGCCCACGGCAATCTTTTTATTCCGTATTTTATTTCATTTTTAAAAGGTTTCAGTGACATTATTTTCCAAATATGTTTATGGAACAGCCACCATTGTCAATGGCTGGAAGTGGAACACTTCCCAGGGTGTTATTTTTAATAAGTCATTACTAACCATTATGATGCAGCATGGAACTCGTAATGGCTCTTGAAGGAAGGTGGAATCTTTCCTAATTAGGTTTTTATTATCTGTAAGTAATTGTACAGGACTGGGAATGTGGGTTAGTGGTCGAGTGCTCACCTAGCATGCACAAATCTCTGGATTTGATTCCTCAGTTTCATATACATAGAAAAGCCAGAAGTGGAACTGTGGCTCAAGTGGTAGAGTGCCTCAAGCAAAAGAAGCTCAGAGACAGTGCCAAGGCCAAGTTCAAGACACAGGACTGGCAAAAACACAGGCAGGGGTAAATGATCTGAATAGAAATTTCAAAAAATAAGAAATGCGGGAATTCCGGGAAGATGGCAGAGGAGAAGCTGGAATCTGAACAAGCTCTCACATAGAAAGCAGTTTTAGAGTTCCAGTGAATAGTCCTAAGCCAGAGAATCACACCAAGTGTGCCATCACAGAACAGAGAGTTAGACAAGAGAGGGGAAGCCAAGGCAAAAAGACACATCTGAGCGCCTGCCAGCAGCGGCCGCTGCGGCGGCAGGGTCGCGGCGGCGACCACTGCCGTGGGGTCATACCTGAGACACAGATAGTCCGGGACGAAGGAGCCAGATGCAGGGGACTGCGGATTCTACTCAACCCCAACAAGAACTGACAAGAAAAAGACATCTTCATCCTGCAGTTTGCAGACCAGAGACGACCCAGGATCCAAGACTCGGCGTCAGTACAAGCCCGACGTCCTCACTCCTTCTCAGGGAGCAGAGAGGGGAAGGCCACCCCTTCCCCCCCCAGCACCGGTGATCTCCATCTTGGATACCGACAAAGCTCGGAGGAGCTGCTAGCTCCAGCTCAGGCCTTGGAATAAAACGAGTCATTTAGCAGGTCACAAGAACTTACTGGCGAAGTGACCTGCCAGACTCAGCTCCATCCAGGGAAAAGTCACCCAGCTCAGGCGCCAGCCATTGGAGTGGCTTTTCCCACTGGGTAACCAGAGCCAGAAGCTGCCCCTCCCTCTAGCAGCCACCACAATCAATTGAAAATCAGAAACCCTGAGAATGGCTCCAGGCTGGGCGCTGTGAGTTTTATCACAAAATAGCCCCAGGGATAAGCTACTGTTTGTTGAAAGGCCTCAACTCTACCCAGAACCTAGCCTCATCACTGCATCCCCCTCTTTTGTGATTCTCAAAGCTGATCAACCTCCCAGAAAACTAACCTGGGAAGGGGATCTCAAAATCTTGGGTAAAGCAGAGCATTTTTCTGCCTCTTCCAACAAACCGACTTAAGAAACCAATCAAGCCACAGGACCTCAAGCTGACCAGAGACTCCAACAAGAGGCTGGCTACAGACAAAAGGGAGATACAGGATTCTTCCCACACACACAAAAAAAAAAAAAATCAAAGGACTTTTTTTTTCTTCTTCTTCTTTTCTTTTTTTCGTTTGTTTTTTGTTTTTTTGTTACCATATATATATATATATATATATATATATATATATTTTTTTCTCTTCTAAAACTTTTATTAATATTTAATTTTTGCCTCTTCTGAAAAAATAATTGTTTTCCCTAGCTTTTTTTTTTCTCCTCTTATAATTTTTATTTAAGGAATATGTGAATGAGCGTTTTCCTTTCTCTTCTTCTCTTCTTTCTCTTTTTCTTTCTTTCTTAATCCTCTTTTTGTTTTTTGTCTAGCGCTACTGAACTTCTGATCTTTTCTTCTCCATTTCCCATGCTTAAAGTTTTTCACATCTCCTCTATGTCCCTCCCTTTCTGTCAACATATTCACATTCCTCTCTAAAGAGATGGTCTTTTAATCTCTATAATAACATTAATTTTTACGTTTCTATTTTTTTCTGGTCTCTTTTCATTCCCCTTTCCGTCTCTTCCTTTTCTCTCTCTCTCTACTTGCATCCTACCCAACCCATTTCCTGCATTATGATTAGGACATAGTTAACTCTCCCTGTGCCTCCCCACACCAATCTATTCCTATTTTTTACCCACATCTCTCCCTAATCCTAATAATTTCGGGTTTTCCAAATTCTTTTCTGCACTTCGAAGTCCTTTAACATATAGTTGTTCGCTGTTGAATAGATGTATCTGTTGAACTAGATTGTATCTGTAGACTATTGACTGTACAAATGCAAACTTTGGTTGATGGTTGCCTTAAGATAGTGTTCTAGCACAAAACTGGTGCTATCTTCATCTCAAATGGGCAGAGTAAGCCGGAAAAATACAAGAAAAATGGCAAATTCAGGTATCTCAATTCCCAGTCCTGATAATCAGGGATTAGAACAGATAAAGAATAATCCAGAGGAGAGTTCCCAAATAGCTCTACAAACACTACTAGCAAACATGATAAATGAGAAGTTTGACAATGTACAAAGGACTCTGTATGAGTGTGATAGGGAGAGAGAGGAGGCATCCCAGAAGTTTATACAGGAATAACATAAGCGTGAGGAAGCTACTCAAAAACTGATACAGGATTTGTGTGAACAACTTGAGAATACTCAAAGAGAAAGGGAGGAATGGCGTGAGGAGGCAGAGAACACTCAAAGAGAACTGCAGGAATCCCAAGAAGGGGAAGAAAGAGAACTGCAGGAATCCCACAAATGGGAGGAAGCTAATCAAAGAGTAATTCAGGAATTGAGAGACCAGGTAGAGAATACACAAAGATCACTAAAGGCATTCATGGAATCCATTAACAAAGAGCTGAAGGAAGTCAGGGAGACCACAAAGGGAATGCTGAATGGAACCCAACAGAAGGAATGGGAGTCCAAAGAAACCATGACCAATCAACTAAGTGATTTGAGAACAAACACTGAACACCAAATTAAGGAAGTAAAGAAATTCATACAAGACCTAAAACAGAGCTTCAACAAAGAACTTGAAGCCATCAAAGCTGACCAATTAGAAGGAAAAGAGATAAAAAAGAAAGTAGAGAGTCTTGACAGCAGGTTAGACCATGCAGAAGATCGAATCTCAGGGATTGAAGACAGCCTAGATATTATAGAGAAAGTACATGCAACCATCTAAGACAAGTCCAAGAAATATGATAGGTCTATCCAACACCTGGAAGACACCATCAGAAGGCCCAATCTAAGGATAATGGGTGTAGAGGAGCACCTAGAAACATAAGTTAATGGTCTAGGAAATTTGTTTAACAGGATCCTAGCAGAGAACTTCCCAAACATACAAAAAGATAGGCCTATTCAGATAAAAGAAGCTTTTAGAATCCCAAATAGACCAGACCAGAATAGGACAACCCACCGTCACATTATAATCCACACAGGATCAACTCAGACCAAGGAAAAGATCCTTAAAGCTGTCAAGGAGAAAAGGTTAATCACCTATAAAGGGAAACCAATTAGAATTACCTCAGATTTCTCAGCAGAGACAATCAAAGCAAGAAGAGCCTGGAATGACGTATGCCATGCCCTAAAAGCAAACAACTATCAACCAAGAATACTGTACCCAGCTAAACTCTCCTTCATAACTGAAGGCCAAATAAAAACCTTCCATAGCAAAGAAAAATTGAAACAATACATCTCCACCAAACAAGCCCTACAAAAGATTCTTTAAGATGTCCTACACATAGAAAACCAACAAGACCGCAACAAAGGCCAAGAAACTGCACCCAAAATGAGAATCCAAGAACCTTAGGAAGAACCCAGTTTTCACAGCCCCCAAGAAGGTGGATAACATGGCAGGAACTCCCAAATACCTCTCAGTCCTGTCTCTTAACGTTAACGGACTGAACTCTCCAATTAAGCGACATAGACTGTCTAGATGGATTTAAAAAAAAGACCCTTCTATCTGCTGCCTGCAGGAGTCACATCTTGCCCGTAAAAACAAACACATTTTCAATGTTAAAGGCTGGAACACAATCTACCAAGCAAACGGCCCTCATAACCAGGCGGGAGTTGCAATCCTAATAACAGATAAAATAGACTTCAAATTAAAATTCGTGAAAAGAGATAAAGAACGTTGCTACATACTAATTAAAGGATTTCTCCTTCAGGAGGATATTACAATTCTAAATATCTATTCGCCAAAAAATGGAGCACCCAAATTTATCAAAGAAACACTACTTTCCCTCAAATCCCATATAGATCCTAAGACATAAATTGTTGGGGATTTTAACACACCACTCTCCCCACTAGATAGATCAACTCGGCAAAAACTCAACAGAGAAACCACAGATCTAAACAGCTGCATAGATCAACTAGATTTAAAAGACATTTACCAAACATTTCACCCAGCAGCATCAGAATACACGTTCTTCTCAGCAGCACATGGAACGTTTTCTAAAATAGACCACATTTTAGGCCACAAAGCAAACTTGTCTAAATTCAGAAACATTGAAGTTATACCTTGCATTCTCTCTGACCACAAGGGAATAAAATTAGAACTCAACACCAAAAGCCACCAAAGAAAGTCTGGTATCACATGGAGGCTGAACAACACACTGCTGAATCACGAGTGGGTCATGGAAGAGATTAGAAAGGAAATTCAAATGTTCATGCTATTCAACAAAAATGAACACACAAATTACCAGCTCCTCTGGGACACAGCAAAAGCAGTACTCAGAGGCAAGTTTATAGCTCTGATCTCCTACATCAACAAATTGGAGAGATCTGAAACTAACAATTTAATGACACATCTAAACCTCCTTGATAAAGAGCAGCAAGATAAACCCCAATCCAGTAGACGGAAAGAAATAATCAAAATTAAATCAGAATTAAATGAATTATTATCCAAAAAAAACTATAGAAAGAATCAACAAAACAAAGAGTTGGTTCTTCGAAAAACTTAACAAAATTGACAGACCCTTAGCAAACCTTATCAGAAAAAGAGAGAACACACCCAATTTAATAAACTCAGAGATGAGAATGGAAACATCACCATGGAAACAACCAAGATTCAGAACATTATAAGGGAATACTTCTCAAAACTTTATGCTAATAAGGTTGACAACTTGACAGAAATGGACCTTTTCCTAGCAAATATTGACATGCCAAAACTAAACCAAGATGAGTTAAACCAGCTTAACAGGCCCATATCAAGCATTGAAATATAAACTGCAATAAGAGACCTCCCAGCTAAGAAAACTCCAGGATCAGATGGTTTTACAGCGGAATTTTACAAGGCCTTCAAAGCAGAGCTCACACCAATACTCCTCCAACTCTTCAATGAAATTGAAAGAGAAAGCTCACTACCGAACACATTCTATGAAGCCATCATAACCCTCATCCCAAAACCAGGCAGGGACTCATCAAAGAAAGAGAACTATAGACCCATTTCTTTGATGAACATTGATGCAAAACTTCTCAACAAAATTTTGGCCAATCGACTTCAACAATTCATCCAAAAAATCATACACCATGATCCAACAGGATTCTTTTCAGGGATGCAAAGCTGATTCAATGTACGCAAATCAATTAATATTATTCATCACATCAACAGGAGCAACAATAAGAACCACATAGTAATCTCAGTAGATGCAGAAAAAGCATTCGAGAAGATCCAACACCCCTTTATGATGAAGGTTTTGGAAAAATTAGGAATCCATGGAACATTCCTCAATACAATAAAGGCTGTATATGACAAACCTACAGCCAGCATTATATTCAATGGTGAAAAACTAAAGCCATTTCCTCTTAACTCAGGAACAAGGCAAGGATGCCCACTCTCTCCACTTCTCTTCAATCTAGTATTAGAATGCCTAGCTACAGCAATAAGACAAGATGCAGACATAAAGGGGATCCAAATAGGGAAAGAAAAAATAAAACTCTCCCTCTTTGCAGGTGACATGATCTTGCATTTAAAGAATCCCATAGACTCCACTCCCAAATTACTCAAGCTGATTCAAAACTTTGGCAAAGTAGCAGGTTATAAAATTAACCCCCAAAAATCAATGGCTTTTCTGTATGCCAACAATGAGAAAAGTGTGGCTGAAATTAGGAAAGCAACTCCATTTGTAATAGTCCCACAAAAAATAAAATAACTAGGAATTAACTTACCTAAAGAAGTGAAGGACCTCTACCAAGGAAACTTTTATAATCTTGAAAAAGGAAATCAACACAGAACTTAAAAAATGGCAAAAACCTCCCATGCTCCTGGATTGGCAAGATTAACATCGTGAAAATGGCAATACTTCCCAAGGCTATCTACAAATTCAACCCGATACCTATCAAAATTCCACCCTCATTCTTCAAGGAAATAGAAGAGGCAATCCAAAAATTCATATGGAACAATAAAAGACCCCGAATAGCAAAAACCCTCCTCAATGGAAAGAACACTGCTGGAGGAATATCAATACCAAATTTCAAACTCTACTATAAAGCCATAGTAATCAAAACAGCTTGGTACTGGCATAAGAAAAGACCTCAGGACCAATGGAATAGAATTGAAAACCCAGAAATGAACCTACAGACCTATAGCCATCTTCTCTTCGATAAGGAAACTAAAACAATAGAATGGAAGAAAGACAGCCTCTTCAGTAAATGGTGCTGGCAAAACTGGTTAACTACATGTAGAAAACTAAAGTTAGATCTTTATATATCACCCTGCACCAGAATCAACTCCAAATGGATCAAAGACCTTGAACTCAAAGCAGACACTCTGAAAACATTACAGGATGGAATAGGAGAAATCTAGGTCTCTTAGCTCAGGACCAAATTTTCTGAATAGAGACCCGGAAACACAACAAATCAAAGAAAGGTTGGACAAATGGGATTGCATAATGTTGCAGAGCTTCTGCAGGGCAAATGTCATAGGTAGCAAGATCAATAGAATGCCCACCGATTGGGAGAAGTTCTTTACTAGCCATACAACAGACAAGGCTCTCATATCTAAAATATATAGGAACTCAAAAAATTAAACCACCCAACAACAAATCCTCAAAGAAACAACTGCCCAATAAATCAGTGGGCGAAAGACTTAAAGAGAAGCTTCTCTGAAGAAGAAAGGATGGCCAATAGACACATGAAGAAATGTTCAACATCCCTAGCCATAAAAGAAATGCAAATCAAAACAACATTGAGATATCACCTCACTCCAGTTAGAACAGCAAAAATCAAGAACTCTAACAACAACAGATGCTGGAGGGGATGTGGACAGAAAGGAACCTTACTTCATTGTTGGTGGGAATGTAAACTTTTTCAACCACTTTGGAAAGCAGTATGGAGGTTCCTCAGAAGACTTCACATAGATCTCCCCTATGATCCAGCAATCCCACTTTTGGGCATTTACCCAAATGTTTACAAACAAGACCACACTAAAGCTACCAGCACAACTATGTTTATTGCAGCATTATTTACCATAGCTAAGATATGGAACCAACCCAGATGCTCCTCAGTAGATGAATGGATCAAGAAAATGTGGTATATATACACAATGGAATTCTATGCCTCCATCAGAAAGAATGACATTTCCCCATTTGTTAGGAAATGGAAAGGTTTGGAAAAAATTATATTAAGTGAAGTAAGCCAGGCCCAAAGAAGCATAGGTCCTATGGTTTCCCTTATTTGCAATATCTAGTATAGGTATGAGTCAAGCGGAAAAGGTCAGATAATGTGATGTTAGGAAAATGAACCCTTAAATATGTATTTTAATGTTTTCGTTTCTTTCATGCATGTGTTTCTAACGCATTTATAAGATTATTTCTTTGTTGCTTTGTATGTCCCTCCCCCACAGTGTAACCCCCGCTTTCACTATATTTGATGTCAGTATAACATGTGGAGGAGATGGGGACAAACAAGTGGTTTAAGGATTCAGGTGGACCTGTTGCAACAATGAGAAGTACAAAATGTCATGTCAAAACCAGCTTTACAATGTCGGTGTGGGGGCAGGAGGGCTGTATGATTGGGTGGAGGGGATGGGGGAGGCTGGGAAGGGAGATGAAGGGTAAACAAAGGAGGAGGCTGCAATGCTTGGTAAGAAATGTATGCATTATCCTGCCCATGTAATTGTAACCCCTCTGTACAGTATGTTCTCAAATAAAATAAAATAAAATAAAATAAAATAAAACAAAAAAAAAGAAATGCAAATAGCCAAAAATATATGAAAAAAATGTCCAGTGTCTTTAGCCATGCTGGAAAACTTTTTAAAAAAATCAAAACGATAGAAAGATAACATATGCTGGCTAGGATGTAGAGAGACAGATTGTAAATTGATACAAGCATTATGGTAAACAATTTGAAGGTCTTTAAATAAATACATGAGCTCACGTACAATTATACTATGTCTATTTCAAGATTATTTATACCAGCTTGGGTATAGAATCAGTCTAAATGTCTATCAATGGAGAAATTGGTAATGATCTTTCTCTTTCACACACATATATACATGCACACACACACACACAAAGGAGAATTTTCCAGGCATAACAGTGATTGGAAAGCTATCATTTGGAGCACAATTGAGGCAAGGATTAAGTAAAGTTATCGAGACAAATGGCCCAGGGTCGTTCAGATATGTAGAGAACAATGACGGCCATGGACTAGTGCTGACCAGAAGTTGGGGAGGAGGAATGAAAAGGGGAAAGGTGAGGTTTGTTTGATCAGTGTGTCATGTCCTGTGTATGATTACTACTTGCTTATAAAAAGTATCAATATTAAGATTGTCATCTTCCATGACCAGAAGAGAACCGTTTTCTCCTGCCTACATGACTCCACTGCAGCCTAGGCCCCTGGCCCTGGCCCTAGGTGGTCTTCCCATTCGCCCTACTATGTCCCTCCCAAAATCATCCTTGTAAACACAACCCACAGCATACTATTCTCTGTGTGTATGTGAGTGTGTGTGGGTGCAAGCACAGGCCAATATGTGGACTTG